>NC_091205.1:15634465-15782965 GCF_040958095.1 Procambarus clarkii
CCCAGAGAACACTATACCTCATGTCTTCGTGGACCCCCAGAGAACACTATACCTCATGTCTTGTTGGACCCCCAGAGAACACTATACCTCATGTCTCGGTGGACCCCCAGAGAACACTATACCTCATGTCTCGGTGGACCCCCAGAGAACACTATACCTCATGTCTTCGTGGACCCCCAGAGAACACTATACCTCATGTCTTGGTGGACCCCCAGAGAACACTATACCTCATGTCGTGGTGGACCCCCAGAGAACACTATACCTCATGTCGTGGTGGACCCCAGAGAACACTATACCCCATGTCTTGGTGGACCCCCAGAGAACACTATACCTCATGTCGTGGTGGACCCCCAGAGAACACTTACCTCATGTCGTGGTGGACCCCCAGAGAACACTATACCCCATGTCTTGGTGGACCCCCAGAGAACACTATACCTAATGTCGTGGTGGACCCCCAGAGAACACCATACCTCATGTCGTGGTGGACCCCAGAGAACACTATACCTCATGTCTTGGTGGACCCCCAGAGAACACTATACCTCATGTCGTGGTGGACCCCCAGAGAACACCATACCTCATGTCGTGGTGGACCCCAGAGAACACTATACCTCATGTCTTGGACCCCCAGAGAACACTATACCTCATGTCGTGGTGGACCCCCAGAGAACACTATACCTCATGTCGTGGTGGACCCCCAGAGAACACTATACCCCATGTCTTGGTGGACCCCCAGAGAACACTATACCTAATGTCGTGGTGGACCCCCAGAGAACACCATACCCCATGTCTTGGTGGACCCCAGAGAACACCATACCCCATGTCTTGGTGGACCCCAGAGAACACCATACCCCATGTCTTGGTGGACCCCAGAGAACACCTTACCCCATGTCTTGGTGGACCCTCCATCCACAACTTTAAGGAAAGGTTCGTCAAAGATCTTGAACGTTAAAATAGTGAGGCTGTAACGCCACAGGTACAACAAGGCCAGCAAGCGGGGCATCAGGAGCTAGAGCTCACTTCCCCGTGGTCACTGATAGGTAAGTTCATTACCTTACGCGATGAAAGCAACACTGTTGTAAAGAAAAAAGATACAATGTTTCCTGTAACACTTGTGACTGGTACAATTACTGACTGCCTAGGGGAATGTTCCCTATATATAAAACATGGTTTGGTTGATAGATAAGTAAACAAGGAGACAGATATATGTCTGCCATAACACCTGGCAGGTATATATATGGCTGTCAGCAAGGGAGCGCCAGGTATGTCAGACTGGTGGTGTAATGAACCACTCTTGACGTCAGGCACAGCACGCAATCACACGCAAGAGACGACTACATAAACTTGAGAGGCACACGCGACTAAATTGAAGAGCAGTGACATGGGCAGGAGAGAGTACCTAACAGCTTGGAGTCAGAGTCACAGTGAGGCGAGAAATCCTCCTGGTGTAAACAAGCGGAGTTTGTTGCTGGCTACCAAACTATTTCTCTTTTATGTTAACAACCTAATCACACAAGTTGAATCCTATATGTCGATGTTGCAAAGTTAATGAGAAGAGTTGAGACAGATGAAGATTGTAAGATAGTGCAAGATGACTTAGATAAAATGTAGAGTTTATGCGAGAAATGGCTAATAGAATTCAACACGAGCATGTGCAAAATATGCCAGGAGATGGGAAGGACAGTTCACAATGACGGGAAACTACCTCCCTGTAACGACTAGAGAAACATTACCATATAGTGGATACAATACCAAACCTAACTCCTGAGGAATACATCAGTAGGAGAAAACATCAGCAGCATACTCTACAGTGGCAAAAGTCAGAACATCATTCAGGAACCTAAATAAGGAGGCATTTAGATCGCTGTACACCACCTTCGTGAGACCAGTCATAGAGCATGCTGCCCTAACGTAGAGTCCCTATCCAAAAGCACATAAGAAAACTAGAAAAGGTTCACAGGTTTACCCGTGAAATTTTTCTAATTTTCCATAACCCATCCCTCGCCTCGAAATTGCGAGGGATGGGTTATGAGTGGGATTGGGTAGTTATAGATAGGAGCTGCCACGTATGGACCAATAGGCCTTCTGCAGTTACCTTTGTTCTTATGTTCTTAAGAAAGACTGAAAGAATCAGACATGACGTCGCTAGGGAAAAAGGTAAGAGAGAGGAGACATGAAATATTCAGGGCGACTGATTGGAAAAAGAAATGTTCAAAATGAATACCAACAGGACAAGAGGGCATAGATGGACGCTTGAAAATCAGATGAGTGATAAAGATGTTAGAAAGTTATCCCACTGCGTTAGAGTAGTGGGATAATGGGGTGGACAGGTGGTAAAGGCGAACTCCATTCATAATTTTAACAGTAGATACGATTGGGGAATAATTTAGGAGTCATTGAATTAGATAACTAGCGGCTAGAAAGGCGGGACCCAAGAGCTAAAGCTCGATTCTACAGGCACAAATAAATGGGTACAAAGAGGGTAGTGCCCCCCCCCCCCATACTCGCCACCGACCTGGAAAACTAAAGGAAACTATAAATGTTTCACAGGTTTGTTTCAAGACAATGTTGTTCATTTTGTTTCCCATGATCCTGGTCTCAGCCATGTGAAGGAAGAGAGAGAGAGACGAGACATGTTCGCGACGTACAGGTTAAGCAGGAGGGCTGATAAGCTAGATAGGTGAACTGTAAGAATATAAGGAATCTCTTGTTCGTGAGAGTAGTGAAAAGCTGAGATGAAACTTATTAGATAATTGAGGCCAACTTAATAATCTGTTTCAAGAGAATTTACGAAAAGAGATTAAAAGATGGGTCTCAAGATCTGAGGTTCGACCCACACGCAGGTTTAGGTAAGCCCACCTCTCGAAACGTACAACAAAGTGGAAAATATAAAATCGAGTATTATTGTAACTTTTATACATGCGTGGGTGGTCGGCCTTACCGTATTTGTTTTAGTTACAAGTGAGCCCAAGCTGTTGGGTGGAAGTCACTCTTCTTCCTTATATTTATATTTTAAGCTGAAAGACGTAAGTTGTAGTATATCTGCTTCCTCACGCTAATTCCGAGTCCTCTACACTGAAGCAATACCTCAGACCAAACTCTCACAAGTCCAGCCTGGCCTCGGGCCGGGCTTGGGGAATAGAAGAACTCCCAGAACCCCATCAACCAGGTATCAACCAGGTATCATTACTTCCCTCTGCAGAATCGCTCTCAATATCCTATTATTCCACACCCGCCTATACTAACCAGTACTTTGTATGATGTGATCATGTGCTCTTGTGATCGTTATCTCCTCTAATGGTAGTACACTTGAGAGACAGATGTATTGGAATCAGTGTTTGGCAAAGCTTCATGTCCTGCCTCTCTAGCATTCCCTCTATACACCCATTCCCTCTCCTCTCACTCTCCCATCCCCCTCTCTCCCGCTACCCTGAATTTCACATTCAATATTCCTTTGTTATATTCGCCAGTGCCAGTATTTTCTGTGCTCCGCTGTCTCGCTTTCTGTTAATTCCTGTGTGTGTGTATATGTATATATATATATATATATATATATATATATATATATATATATATATATATATATATATATATATATATATATATATATATATATATATTTATTTATTTATTCATTAAACACAACAGCATTTTGACTATTATTAATTTTCTTTTGGGTATTTTCCATTCTAAGCTAATATCTTCTACCATCTGGAGGGTGAAAAAAACACTAGATCACTTAATCTTTCTATTCACCTGGACGGTGCGGGTCTCGAACCCTGGACCCCTGCGTGTGAGGACGTATCTCTATCAACCTAATCTTTCCATTTTTGTTGTTCAACATTTCGTCAGCAAAGTGACATATTCAGGAATACACTGTTAAACTGACACAGCTATACTGAGCTTCCAAGATTGTTGTTTTCAGCTACTCAGAACAAAAAGTTCCAAGTAGCACGGGCTATGGTGAGCCCGTAAGAAACTTACAAAGAGAAATTCACCTAATTCCCTTAATCGTAGGGAGCGGCGAAGGGTAGAGTGAGGTGATTGTTGCTCACGGCTTCTAACTGTCCGCCAGGTCTTACATCTTCCCTCTGGGTCAATGGAGGACCATCAAACAGTTGTATGCTCGAAGTAGAATTCATGTGGATGTTGATTACTGGTGTCAGATCTAGAATGAACGCAGTCTCAAGCATTCGAAGCCTCTTACGATCATCAGTGTGTGTGTGTGATTACTGTCGTATCTTTCACTATGTTTCGGGACCCGGTCGGCCGAGCGGACAGCACGCTGGACTTGTGATCCTGTGGTCCTGGGTTCGTTTCTTTCACGCTATGCCCCTGTTACCTAGCAATAAAATAGGTACCTGGGTGTTAGTCAGCTGTCACGGGCTGCTTCCTGGGGGTGGAGGCCTGGTCGAGGACCGGGCCGCGGGGACACTAAAGCCCCGAAATCATCTCAAGATAACATCAAGATGTTTTGGTGATTCAGGATGGTGTTGTGGTGTTGAGAATTATGTTGCTTAATACCTCCTCTTGTAAATGGAGTGTAAGATGTCTACTCAGTGTATTCGTGGACTGTTCAATGAGGCATATATCTCGGAACCCCCAGAGCTGTAGTGGCTCCAGTCTCCAGAGCTGTAGTGGCTCCAGTCTCCAGAGCTGTAGTGACTCCAGTCACCAGAGCTGTAGTGGCTCCAGTCACCAGAGCTGCAGTGGCTCCAGTCTCCAGAGCTGTTGTGGCTCCAGTCTCCAGAGCTGTAGTGCTCCAGTCTCCAGAGCTGTAGTGGCTCCAGTCCCCAGAGCAGCAGCTGTATTGATACACTACATTGATACACCTCAGTTTGTTAATGTATTATAAAAATACATTTACTCAGGCATACAAGAAGAATGAGGTGATATGATATATAATTGACAGGAATTGTAAACCTTGCAGTGAAAACTCAAGGATTCTTCCTGTCATTTATTATGACAATCCTCGTACATCTTCCCCTCATTATGAGAAGTAACATCTCTGCCTCCTCTGACACACTGAGGTGTACTACTAATGTACTGTATCACTACAAATGCAGCTTTGGTGACTGTGCACTCCGAAATATATGCTACATTGGACATACCACGAATACACTGAGTATACATGTATTCTACTAAACTACAACTGCACTACAGTAGTTTGCAATTTATATGGTTCCTTCGATAGGAAGAGCATAGTGGTGGGTACTTCTAATGCTTAGAAGTAGCCAGTTTAAATGTATATAGAATTAATAATACTAGAAAGAATAATAATAAAAATAGAAAATAACAACGCAATCAAAATAGAAAGCAAGAAATGTATATATCCAAATGGTCTCGACGGTTTTGTTTGTAAAAATGTGAACGAACGATCGCTTAGTTTGTTTAAAATAAAAAAAATATCTGAGTCAGGATTTCGTATAGTATATTTTTTCAAGGGGGCAAAAGAGCCTTTATTGCATATCCATAATAATAGAAATAGCAATCGGTTATATGTAAAGACTTGTATGTTTATGAATAACAAATTTCAGTTAATGTGCGCCGAGGGAGACTTTGGCCCCGCGCCAGCTAAAGCCGGGATTGTTTATAAATATTTGAGGAAGTGTTTGGGCAACATCTTAGACGCCCAAGATGTTACCCAGAGTTGGGATTGTTTACATTGTGACGGGTCGCTTAGACGCCGATTAATCAACCCAGAGCCAAAATTGTTTACAAACATTGTGCGGGGAAGGTCACTGGTGTTTCTCTGGGTTATCCTCATAAATCATTTTCTTTCAGTAATTGTCCGCATTATCCGATTCAAAATATCCGCATGAAAGAAAATGAAATGAAACTGACTAAGTTTCGATCTTCTCAGGACAACTTCACATGGATCCAGGATCCATGTGAAGTTGGTTTCGATCCTCTAAGGACAACTTCACATGGATCCAGGATCCATGTGAAGTTGGTTTCGATCTTCTCAGGACAACTTCACATGGATCCAGGATCCATGTGAAGTTGGTTTCGATCCTCTAAGGACAACTTCACATGGATCCAGGATCCATGTAAAATTGAAATCTCCTCACTTTCCCTTTCCTGTTTTGCTCGGGTTAATTATTTCCGGCCCCCGTTATTGTTACTCATTATCTCTAATCTTTAATATAATATTTTGGGCTGAAAGGAGGTTTTGTGTGCTTTCATATTTCATATAAAATTCTCGTGTAAAATAGTATCAGAAAGACATTTATACTGATTTTTTTTTTTTTTTTAATTTTGCCCCGAGGGGCGAGTTTATTGGGCAGCGCCACTCATCTTGTGAGTGGACACACCGCCATAGCAGCATGTACAACACTCCCCAATAGGAAGAAAACCCGCTGGGTTGTTCATCCTGTCACTTGTACCCAGACACAGCTGGGACTTGCTTAACTGTCTCAAGTGAACAGCTCCTCAAACAAGAAGATTAACATCTATCAACCCTTAAAAGCTTACGTTATCTTGCGGGTGCAAAATGGGGAAATCATTTAAGAACAGTATCAATATTTGACAAATAGTGTTTTCCTAACTCAAACAATGTGAGGTTTATTATTCTACACATACTTCTGATATCTGATATTTATTTATATATTTATATTATATACTGAAGCCTTATAAGCCATATTTATACTGAAGCCTCACGAAGCAACCCCACTCCCGGTTCAAAACAATTGCGTCTGGAACACGTCTTAAGTGGAACGAACAGAATGAAGGTTTGTATTGTCTCAGCTGTGATGTCATTTCCCGCTCAGGTGGTCTTTAATTATGGTGTAATCGGCTTGCTGCTCTCTCTCCATCGCTGCCGCCACCGCCGCTACTTTATTGACGGCAACAACATTTCTGCCCCTTGGGTCTAACTTGACTTTATTCCTCTCAATAAAGGAAGGGGGGATGTATCAAGTCCTAGTATCAACAAATCGCCGGTTTCCGATTTGTTGAGTGAGCAGTAGGCGGTTGGCACCCGTAGAGGCGTTGCGTAAGTTTGTAATGATAAATTAAGTTAAAATACGAAATATTTCCCCCCCAAAAATTATGTTATTTACAAAGGATAACACTAACATTATTAAAATGGCAGACATACTTTTTCTAATTCTAATTTTTCTAATAAATAATTTAATTTCTAATTTTCTAATTCTTTCTAATTCTCTGAAAGATCACTTTTCTGGCCGAAACGCTGCGCGTACTAGTGGCTTTACAAGAATATAATTACTATGCTATGTATCCTCGCAATCCCAATGTACCTTCTTGTATATATATAAATAAATAAATAAATTAATCCTAACCAAAATAATAATAATAAAAATAAATCTAGCCTAATATACTTACATATGCGTAAGTATCTACTAAGAAAAGAAAACGAAAATTCCTAACGTTTTCGTGTTTCAAAACATTGTCAAGGAGTTGCTTAAGCCTTGATAATGTGTTGAAACACGAAAACGTTCAGTCTTTTTATATTGCTACACTACGCTACAAGGGAGCCGGTCGGCCGAGCACACTAGACCTGTGATCCTGTGGTCCAGGGTTCGATCCCAGGCGCCGGCGAGAAGCAATGGGCAGAGTTTCTTTCACCCTATGCCCCTGTTACCTAGCAATAAAATAGGTACCTGGGTGGTAGTCAGCTGTCACGGGCTGCTTCCTGGGGATGGAGGCCTGGTCGAGGACCGGGCCGCAGGGACACTAAAGCCCCGAAATCATCTCAAGATAACACTTACGCATAACCGAATTACGCGTTTTTTATTGTCCTTACATTGTTAAATATATACTAACGCGAAACCTAGCCTACTATACTTAAATATTTTAATATTAAATTTAACTTATACTTAATTATTTAAAAAATAAGCCTATCTTCATGTAACTAAAAATATTCATCTTAAACCTAACATATCCAAATTAATCCTACTCAGGTATATGCGAATTAAACCAACTTAACCAAACTTTTCACTTATGGTAAAAGGAGAAATGCTTGGAGTGACTCTGTGTACATGCGGCTCAGGCTTGGGTACAAATATTACTGGGAATATGGGATAGGCGTTCAGGATAATGACACGAAGTGTAAACTATGTGGTATATTAAGGTCTCACACCCTTGCCCATTATGTTCTTGATTGTCCGTTGATTAATGTATATAGAAACACTGAGATAAGGACTGTTCCTGAGCAAATAGCCTGGATGTGTCACAAAGGAAAGGTTGATGATATTCTTGAGAGATTTAAGAATTTTGCACCAAGACTGTAATATTTTGTTGAATTATCCGTATACCTAGGTCATAAAAGTATTTGTGTACGTCTGATACCATACTACTTGTGAAGGAGGAAATGTACATGTTTATCTCTCAGAATGTTTGGTAACAGGTTTATTGTTTGTGATGTGTGTCTATGTATGTACTAACACGTTGTACTGAACGGGGTGAGAATAGCTTGAGCTACCTCATCCCTTTGTGTGTATTTTACCTCAATAAACTTATTTCAATTTCAATTTCAATTTCAACCAAACATAACAAAATTAAACCAAGAGTAATTTAACGAAATATATCTATTCTAAACGTGTGGATATTTTATCAACATCAAACCTAACCTTACGAATCATAGGAATTAAATCTTAACCCAGAAACCTAACGAAATATATTAAAATTAATCCAAACTCAAGCAGATATATTTTTATTCAACCCAAAATAACGAAACGCATTTATACAACCAAGCCTAATCAAACCTATGCACATTAAACTCCTAACGTTAACTAGCCTAGTTCATCATTTGTGATGAGTGATCATGAGTTCATCATGAGTTATGAGTTCATCATGAGTGATAAACTCTGTTCCTCTGTGTGTTATTAAATTGATAAATATGATGACTTGAATTGCGTTTTCTTTCATTGATTCTGGCTTCAATTTACCGCCAAACCAACAATGATTTTTTTTCTGCCGGAAAGAAAAGAAAATGGGGAAGGGGTATTAATGGGAAGAAAGGGTTAGGGGGAGAGTGGAGGAATAGGTAACAAAAGTGAATAGGAGAGAGGAATAGGACGGGAAAGGTTAGGGGAAGATGAGGGGAAATAGGGTTTAAGAAAGCGTATATATAACCTGAGAAGCACAAGTATATAGAAGAAAGAAAAGTAAGTATTCACATTTGAAAAAAATAAGATAAAGGGAGGAAAAAACAAAAGAATAGGTGAAAGGAGGGAAAAATATACAGGGGAAGAAAAAAAATAGAAAGGAAAAATGTTCCCATTTCCTCTCTTCAATTCTGGGTGTGATGTGAGGGGTGAGGGGGGGGGGGTAGGGGTGAGGGGGAGGAACAATGGACTTAATTTGAAATTGAAGTTAGACTTAGAGAGGTGGTTTATATGCTCGGGCGGAATTAGATCACCCTTCGCCTTATTTGATTGTGGAGTATGTGAGTGCGCGTGCGTGCGTGCGTACTCACCTACCTAGTTGTGCTTGCGGGGGTTGAGCTCTGGCTCTTTGGTCCCGCCTCTCAACTGTCAATCAACAGGTGTACAGATGTGTGTGTGTGTGTGTGTACCATAATTATGTTCGGGGTCGACGGTGGCGAAGGTTGTGAGCTGGGGAGGTTGTGGGCTGGGGAGGTTGTGGGTTAGGGTGAGAGAAGGAGTGGGTGTTGGAGGGTCAGGACACCCTGGAGAGTGTGGTCTGGGAAGTGTTATGTATGTAGAGTGGTGTTTTTATTGTTGTTGTGTTTACCTTTGCTTAGTGTTGTGTTGTGTTTATTGTTGTTGTTGCTTGTACTAACTGTACATGCATTCACTTAGCACCTTTGTTGGGTGTTTTGCTCTGTCTCTCTCTCTCTCTCTCTCTCTCTCTCTCCCTCTCCCTCTCTCTCCCTCTCTCCCTCTCTCTCCCTCTCTCCCACCTCCTGTGAGAGGGAGAGACAATAACAGATCACGGTGCCAGCGAGTGTGTGCAGGACGGGGAGGTAAACACAAGCCATCGTACACTAGAGACTAAAACTATCGTATACTTACGATTACCTTCTTTATTCCTGGCCAGGATTGATACGTCGCACTCAGGGGATTACGGCCTTTGTGCTCCAGGGTTTAAGTTGGTTTATGTGTCCCTCCCCCCTCCCCCTTCCCCCGCATCCTCCCCCACCCCCTCCTCCACCCCCTCCCCCTCCCACCATAATACCTCCCCTCCCACCTCCCCCCAACTCCCTTGCTCCTCCCCCACCCGACACCTGAGACTTCGTGAGAGTTTGCTCATTGCTTTACTTACTCGTTTCAGTAGTTTATATATTGTAATTTTCAATATTATTACTGTAATTACTTTAATAATAATAATAATAAATTATAATAATACATTTATAAGAACGTAACATTATAATTAAGGCAGCTGCAAAAGGCCTATTAGACCATATGATAGTGGTGATACACCCAAAAACTATCATGTATATATCTCAACTTCACATGGAATACATAGAATACAACCCCTCCCCCCCCCCCCCCCCGCCCCCCTGCTATACGGGACTAGACGGTAACGGACAGGTCAAGCTTTACACAAGCGTGTAAGATAAGCTGGGCCACATGTTGTAGTTATGAATGATAATACATTATACAACACCCCCCCCCCCCCCGTCGGACTCGTCTGGAGTTGCAACATTAAATGAATGACAAATTGAATTAGACCAAATATATTAGTGTAAATAAAGTTGCATATGCAATAATAAGATACAATTTTACCACTAACGACTGTTATCAGTACTAATGTTTAGATTAACATTTTGTTAATGTTCTGCATAATAACACACCAACAGTCACCAACAGTCACCAACACCACAACAGTCACCAACACACCAACAGTCACCAACAGTCACCAACACACCAACAGTCACCAACACACCAACAGTCACCAACACACCAACAGTTACCAACACACCAACAGTCACCAACACCACAACAGTCACCAACACACCAACAGTCACCAACACACCAACAGTCACCAACACACCAACAGTCACCAACACACCAACAGTCACCAACACACCAACAGTCACCAACACACCAACAGTCACCAACACACCAACAGTCACCAACACCACAACAGTCCCCAACACCACAACAGTCCCCAACACACCAACAGTCACCAACACACCAACAGTCCCCAACACACCAACAGTCACCAACACACTAACAGTCACCAACAGTCACCAACACACTAACAGTCACCAACAGTCCCCAACACCACAACAGTCACCAACACACCAACAGTCACCAACAATCCCCAACACCACAACAGTCACCAACACATCAACAGTCACCAACACACCAACAGTCACCAACAATCCCCAACACCCCAGCAGTCACCAACACATCAACAGTCACCAACACACCAACAGTCACCAACAATCCCCAACACCCCAGCAGTCACCAACAGTCACCAACACACCAACAGTCACCAACACACCAACAGTCACCAACACACCAACAGTCACCAACACACCAACAGTCACCAACACACCAACAGTCCCCAACACACCAACAGTCACCAACACTCCAACAGTCACCAACACACCAACAGTCACCAACACACCAACAGTCACCAACACACCAACAGCCCCCAACACACCAAGTCACCAACACACCAACAGTCACCAACACACCAACAGTCACCAACACACCAACAGTCACCAACACCACAACAGTCACCAACACACCAACAGTCACCAACACACCAACAGTCACCAACACCACAACAGTCACCAACACCACAACAGTCACCAACACCACAACAGTCACCAACACCACAACAGTCACCAACACACCAACAGTCACCAACACACCAACAGTCACCAACACCACAACAGTCACGAACACACCAACAGTCACCAACACCACAACAGTCACCAACACACCAACAGTCACCAACACACCAACAGTCACCAACACCACAACAGTCACCAACACACCAACTGTCACCAACACACCAACAGTCACCAACACCACAACAGTCACCAACACACCAACAGTCACCAACACCACAACAGTCACCAACACACCAACTGTCACCAACACACCAACAGTCACCAACACATCAACAGTCACCAACACACCAACAGTCACCAACACCACAACAGTCACCAACACACCAACAGTCACCAACACACCAACAGTCACCAACACCACAACAGTCACCAACACACCAACAGTCACCAACACACCAACAGTCACCAACACACCAACAGTCACCAACACACCAACAGTCACCAACACACCAACAGTCACCAACACCACAAGTCACCAACACACCAACAGTCACCAACACACCAACAGTCACCAACACCACAACAGTCACTAACACACCAACAGTCACCAACACACCAACAGTCACCAACACACCAACAGTCACCAACACATCAACAGTCACCAACACACCAACAGTCACCAACACATCAACAGTCACCAACACCACAACAGTCACCAACACATCAACAGTCACCAACACACCAACAGTCACCAACACATCAACAGTCACCAACACCACAACAGTCACCAACACATCAACAGTCACCAACACACCAACAGTCACCAACACACCAACAGTCACCAACACCACAACAGTCACCAACACACCAACAGTCCCCAACACCACAACAGTCACCAACAGTCACCAACACCACAACAGTCACCAACACACCAACAGTCACCAACAGTCCCCAACACACCAACAGTCACCAACACACCAACAGTCACCAACACACCAACAGTCACCAACACATCAACAGTCACCAACACCACAACAGTCACCAACACATCAACAGTCACCAACACACCAACAGTCACCAACACACCAACAGTCACCAACACACCAACAGTCACCAACACACCAACAGTCACCAACACCACAACAGTCACCAACACATCAACAGTCACCAACACACCAACAGTCACCAACACCACAACAGTCACCAACACACCAACACCACAACAGTCACCAACACACCAACAGTCACCAACACACCAACAGTCACCAACACATCAACAGTCACCAACACACCAACAGTCACCAACACCACAACAGTCACCAACACACCAACAGTCACCAACACATCAACAGTCACCAACACCACAACAGTCACCAACACATCAACAGTCACCAACACACCAACAGTCCCCAACACACCAACACCACAACAGTCACCAACACACCAACAGTCACCAACACACCAACAGTCACCAACACACCAACAGTCACCAACACACCAACAGTCCCCAACACACCAACACCACAACAGTCACCAACACACCAACAGTCACCAACACACCAACAGTCCCCAACACACCAACACCACAACAGTCACCAACACACCAACAGTCACCAACACACCAACAGTCACCAACACACCAACAATCACCAACACATTAACAGTCACCAACACCACAACAGTCACCAACACATCAACAGTCACCAACACACCAACAGTCACCAACACACCAACAGTCACCAACACATCAACAGTCAGCAACACACCAACAGTCACCAACACACCAACAGTCACCAACACACCAACAGTCACCAACACACCAACAGTCACCAACACACCAACAGTCACCAACACACCAACAGTCACCAACACCACAACAGTCACCAACACATCAACAGTCACCAACACACCAACAGTCACCAACACCACAACAGTCACCAACACACCAACACCACAACAGTCACCAACACACCAACAGTCACCAACACACCAACAGTCACCAACACATCAACAGTCACCAACACACCAACAGTCACCAACACCACAACAGTCACCAACACACCAACAGTCACCAACACATCAACAGTCACCAACACCACAACAGTCACCAACACATCAACAGTCACCAACACACCAACAGTCCCCAACACACCAACACCACAACAGTCACCAACACACCAACAGTCACCAACACACCAACAGTCACCAACACACCAACAGTCACCAACACACCAACAGTCACCAACACACCAACAGTCCCCAACACACCAACACCACAACAGTCACCAACACACCAACAGTCACCAACACACCAACAGTCCCCAACACACCAACACCACAACAGTCACCAACACACCAACAGTCACCAACACACCAACAGTCACCAACACACCAACAATCACCAACACATTAACAGTCACCAACACCACAACAGTCACCAACACATCAACAGTCACCAACACACCAACAGTCACCAACACACCAACAGTCACCAACACATCAACAGTCACCAACACACCAACAGTCACCAACACACCAACAGTCACCAACACACCAACAGTCACCAACACACCAACAGTCACCAACACACCAACAGTCACCAACACACCAACAGTCACCAACACACCAACAGTCACCAACACCACAACAGTCACCAACACACCAACAGTCACCAACACCACAACAGTCACCAACACACCAACAGTCACCAACACACCAACAGTCACCAACACACCAACAGTCCCCAACACACCAACAGTCACCAACACCACAACAGTCACCAACACCACAACAGTCACCAACACACCAACAGTCACCAACACCACAACAGTCACCAACACACCAACAGTCACCAACACCACAACAGTCACCAACACACCAACAGTCACCAACACCACAACAGTCACCAACACACCAACAGTCACCAACACCACAACAGTCACCAACACACCAACAATCACCAACACACCAACAGTCACCAACACACCAACAGTCACCAACACCACAACAGTCACCAACACACCAACAGTCACCAACACCACAACAGTCACCAACACACCAACAGTCACCAACACCACAACAGTCACCAACACACCAACAGTCACCAACACACCAACAATCACCAACACATCAACAGTCACCAACACCACAACAGTCACCAACACATCAACAGTCACCAACACACCAACAGTCACCAACACCACAACAGTCACCAACACATCAACAGTCACCAACACACCAACAGTCACCAACACACCAACAGTCACCAACACACCAACAGTCACCAACACACCAACAGTCACCAACACCACAACAATCCCCAACACACCAACAGTCACCAACACACCAACAGTCACCAACACCACAACAGTCACCAACACATCAACAGTCACCAACACACCAACAGTTACCAACACACCAACAGTCACCAACACACCAACAGTCACCAACACACCAACAGTCACCAACACACCAACAGTCACCAACACACCAACAGTCACCAACACACCAACAGTCACCAACACACCAACAGTCACCAACACCACAACAGTCACCAACACACCAACAGTCACCAACACACCAACAGTCACCAACACCACAACAGTCACCAACACACCAACAGTCACCAACACACCAACAGTCCCCAACACACCAACAGTCACCAACACCACAACAGTCACCAACACACCAAGTCACCAACACCACAACAGTCACCAACACACCAAGTCACCGACACACCAACAGTCACCAACACACCAAGTCACCAACACCACAACAGTCACCAACACCACAACAGTCACCAACACACCAAGTCACCGACACACCAACAGTCACCAACACACCAAGTCACCAACACACCAACAGTCACCAACACACCAACAGTCACCAACACACCAAGTCACCAACACACCAACAGTCACCAACACACCAACAGTCACCAACACACCAACAGTCACCAACACACCAAGTCACCAACACACCAACAGTCACCAACACACCAACAGTCACCAACACACCAACAGTCACCAACACACCAAGTCACCGACACTCCAACAGTCACCAACACACCAAGTCACCAACACCACAACAGTCACCAACACACCAACAGTCACCAACACCACAACAGTCACCAACACACCAAGTCACCGACACACCAACAGTCACCAACACACCAAGTCACCAACACACCAACTGTCACCAACACACCAAGTCACCAACACACCAAGTCACCAACACACCAACTGTCACCAACACACCAAGTCACCAACACACCAACTGTCACCAACACACCAAGTCACCAACACACCAACACACCAACAGTCACCAAAACACCAACAGTCACCAACACACCAACAGTCACCAACACACCAACAGTCACCAACACACCAACAGTCACCAACACACCAACAGTCACCAACACACCAACTGTCACCAACACACCAAGTCACCAACACACCAAGTCACCAACACACCAACTGTCACCAACACACCAAGTCACCAACACACCAACTGTCACCAACACACCAAGTCACCAACACACCAACAGTCACCAACACACCAACAGTCACCAAAACACCAACAGTCACCAACACACCAACAGTCACCAACACACCAACAGTCACCAACACACCAACAGTCACCAACACACCAACAGTCACCAACACACCAACAGTCCCCAACACACCAACAGTCACCAACACACCAACAGTCACCAACACCACAACAGTCACCAACACACCAACAGTCACCAACACACCAACAGTCACCAACACCACAACAGTCACCAACACACCAACAGTCACCAACAGTCACCAACACCACAACTGTCACCAACACACCAACAGTCACTAACACACCAACAGTCACCAACAGTCACCAACACCACAACAGTCACCAACACACCAACAGTCACCAACACACCAACAGTCACCAACACCACAACAGTCACCAACACACCAACAGTCACCAACACACCAACAGTCACCAACACCACAACAGTCACCAACACACCAACAGTCACCAACACACCAACAGTCACCAACAGTCACCAACACACCAACAAACAGTTACTTACCAACACCATCAATGAGGAACCCGAGGAGAGAGAGCAGCACCAACATAACACCAACATCACACATCTTGCCCCTCCCATTACTGCAGCTGTTGGTGTTGGCAGACGGCATGGTGGACATAGAGGACTCCCTCAGAGTCCATATCCCCCCACGGGCCATACCTGGTCTAGTACTCTACCCTCAGATCATGAGTACTGGGTTCGAACCTCTCCATCTGAGAGACAAACTTCCGTCTGAACACTGGGTTTTAGTCGCTTCCTCTTATGGAATCAAATACTATTAGAAAATTAGATTTAGAGTTTTTCTTATCCACGTTATCTTAAATCTCACTGGATTTAGTTTATCGTCAAAGATGCTGATAAAATGCTATTGTAATGTATGATAAAAACAGTTCGAATGAGTATGTAGGAAGCCTGTATGTGGCACTGTTCTCCAGTCGTGGCACTCACACACTCGAAGGTAAATTTTGAGCCAAAAATGGCGTAGGTATATGTGTTTCTGTGGGCCGGGGGAGTGGAGCACGTGATGTGTGGACGGGGAGGTAAGGCGGCCACACCGACCACTTGCCCGACCTGCTGCTACCACAGCTCGGCCCACACTGGCCCGCCCGGCCCACTGCCCGCCCTTTATGTAGTCTCGGCCCCCACCTTCACACACACCTACGATAACCCCCCCCTCTCACTGTCCCCTCTGTCTTCCCCCCTCCCTCCCTTCACACCCCATCACAGCATCCCTCACACACCTGTGTCCCTTACACACCTGTGTCCCTTACACACCTGTGTCCCTCACACACCTGTGTCCCTCACACACCTGTGTCCCTCACACACCTGTGTCCCTCACACACCTGTGTCCCTTACATACCTGTGTCCCTCACACACCTGTGTCCCTCACACACCTGTGGCCCTCACATGTGTCTCCTTAACCTCAAAAGACTCCCTCACACCTAGAGAGAATTAACTTCTCAACAAAGCCCCTACACAGTTCAGAGACACGAAGTCATGCCTGACAAACCAACTAGAGTTCTAAGAAGGAATGACAGGGCTCACCAGTATCAATAATATTACTATTTCAAAAAGCATTGAACACACGCACCCTCGTACAAGCTAATGAACCAGCTAATAATATACAAAATATACACGTGGAAGATACTGGAGGGCCAGGTACCAAATCTACACAGTAAAATAACTACATATGCAGGAGTGAACGATATGAAAGAAAATGCAGAATAGAACCAGTGAAGAGCAGGGGTGCCATAGGCACAATCAGAGAACACTGTATAAACATCAGAGGTCCAGTGAAGAGCAGAGGTGCCATAGGCACAATCAGAGAACACTGTATAAACATCAGAGGTCCAGTGAAGAGCAGAGGTGCCATAGACACAATCAGAGAACACTGTATAAACATCAGAGGTCCAGTGAAGAGCAGAGGTGCCATAGGCACAATCAGAGAACACTGTATAAACATCAGAGGTCCAGTGAAGAGCAGGGGTGCCATAGGCACAATCAGAGAACACTGTATAAACATCAGAGGTCCAGTGAAGAGCAGAGGTGCCATAGACACAATCAGAGAACACTGTATAAACATCAGAGGTCCAGTGAAGAGCAGGGGTGCCATAGGCACAATCAGAGAACACTGTATAAACATCAGAGGTCCAGTGAAGAGCAGAGGTGCCATAGACACAATCAGAGAACACTGTATAAACATCAGAGGTCCAGTGAAGAGCAGGGGTGCCATAGGCACAATCAGAGAACACTGTATAAACATCAGAGGTCCAGTGAAGAGCAGAGGTGCCATAGGCACAATCAGAGAACACTGTATAAACATCAGAGGTCCGCGGTTGTTCAACGTCCTCCCAGCGAGCATAAGAAATATTGCCGGAACAACCGTGGACATCTTCAAGAGCAAACTAGATCATTTTCTCCAAGGAGTGCCGGACCAACCGGGCTGTGGTGGGTATGTGGGCCTGCGGGTCGCTCCAAGCAACAGCCTGGTGGACCAAACTCTCACAAGTCAAGCTTGGCCTCGGGCCGGCCTTGGGGAGTAGAAGAACTCCCAAAAACCCCATCAACCAGGTATCAACCAGGTATCAACCAGGCCGGAGTAACTGGCAAAATAATAAATGGGGTGGGAAGTACCTACTTTCAAAATAGAAAAAAGTCTGAAAAAATCGATAAGAGGAAAAAAAATTGTGAAGTCTCAAAAGATGATTATAGTGAGACATATGCGGTCTTTAGTATATGAATGACAGGGGCGAGGAACTATAATAGAATCTTATATCGCGGAGAAGCGAAAAGTTGCAGGCATGGCTAGATAAATGGTTACTAGTCTTTAACCTAATTACGTGCAAGGTCATTAGGGTGAGAATAACTGTAAGGAGACCAGATGAAAACTACACAATTGAGGGAATGACTTACCAGGGGTCAGTGAGAGTGAAGGATCTTAGAGTAGACATAACATCCAACATGTCTACACAAGCACCCAGTCATCAAGTATTAGCAGTATATTAAGTATTATATTATCAATATATCCTTCAGGAAGTCTGGCCTAGATAAGGACGAGTTCTAAACGTTATATACAGCAAAGGTCGGACCAGTGCTAGAGTATGCTGGGCCCGCATGGAACCCCAACCTCAAAATGAAGATAGAGACAAGTAGGGAGGTTTGCTGCAAGATTAGTATACCAGGATTGAGGGGAGCGAGCCATGAGGACAGACTGAGTGACCTGACCTAATGATGCTCAAATTAAGGGGAATGAGAAGGGACATGATCCAAACATACAACGTATTCGGGAGTATTGACGAAATAGAAACGAGTTGATCAGTAACATAAGCAGTGGACACGCATGGAAGCTAGACACAGGAATGACCCACAGGGACGCGACGACGCACTTCTTCAATGTAAAAACAGCAAGCAAATGGGACAAACTATTAAGGAAAATAATACAAGGAAACTGTCAGGGGAAAGCGCCAAGCCATTACGACTATATAGCACTTGGAAAGGGTCAGGATAAGGTTTTGGGATGGGACGGGGGGATGGAATGGTGCCCAACCACTTGGACGGTCGGGGATTGAACGCCGACCTGCATGAAACGAGACCGTCACCCTACCGTCCAGCGCAAGTGGTTGGGGTAAATAATAGTGTTTAAAAGCCAATATGAAGGCTGGCCCAGGAGCTGAAGTTCACTCGTGCAGATTGTGTTAGGTAAGATGCTCCCTCATGTTCCACCATAGCCTGCCTCCCCCCATGCTTGCCCTCTCCCCTTACCCATCTTCCCCTCCCCTCTTGTCTCAGAAAAATGGTATAATGATGCTCTGAAACTTTTAACTCTACGGACAACACAACCAACTTTTCAAATTAGATTTTATGAATATGGCGCGGGGTGGAGAGGTTAAATACCGATATTTTCTTAGTGTGGTACAGGAGTCTACCCTCACTGGCCTATGACACTCCCACACCTCACATGCTTCATCTGTAAAAGTTGGGTGAGGCCCAACCCGTCCTCCTAATAGCACGTCGTATTTTGATGTATACTCCACCTAAGGCCAAATATCGTCGTACTAGATAATGGCAGCGGCTCGCGAAATCGACATACTGTCTCGTTTTCTGTTTTAGGTCCTCTGGTAGGTTAGGATAAAGGCACTTTAGTACGACAGTTTCTTGACGTTAGGAATAGTCCCGAGGCTGAGCGCCTTGTGTTGTGACTGCCAACTTCTGCTTGTCCACAAAGTTGGGTCATGATGGGGAAACTTTATAGAACATTTGTCTTGTACACCATGCGGCTGGCCTCCAATCACTGGGTGAACATAGGCGACCAGTTGAGGATTAGCATCTAGTCAATCTTCTCCGGCAGGATACGAACCCAGACCAAATCGCTCGCGAAGCTCAAGGCTCTTGTGTTACCTCTGCGCCACCAGGGACTGTGGATTGGTTCATATCCAACTAAAGTGTTGATGACAGGGAAAATATTGTTAAGGCTGAGTTACATGTGGAGAGTTAACAAGCTGTGTTAATTAGCGTTTGTGCAATAAATGTGAATTTTGGGTTTATTTAGTGATGTTAACTCTGCTGGTTACACATGGTTGTGTCTGTATGGCTCTTGTGTGTGGGGCCAGGCTCTTGTGTGTGGGGCCAGGCTCTTGTGTGTGTGACCAGGCTCTTGTGTGTGTGGCCAGGCTCTTGTGTGTGTGGCCAGGCTCTTGTGTGTGTGTGACCAGGCTCGTGTGTGTGTGGCCAGGCTCTTGTGTGTGTGTGGCCAGGCTCTTGTGTGTGTGGCCAGGCTCTTGTGTGTGTGTGACCAGGCTCGTGTGTGTGTGGCCAGGCTCTTGTGTGTGTGTGGCCAGGCTCTTGTGTGTGTGTGGCCAGGCTCTTGTGTGTGTGGCCAGGCTCTTGTGTGTGTGGCCAGGCTCTTGTGTGTGTGTGACCAGGCTCTTGTGTGTGTGTGGCCAGGCTCTTGTGTGTGTGTGGCCAGGCTCTTGTGTGTGTGGCCAGGCTCTTGTGTGTGTGTGGCCAGGCTCTTGTGTGTGTGTGGCCAGGCTCTTGTGTGTGTGTGGCCAGGCTCTTGTGTGTGTGGCCAGGCTCTTGTGTGTGTGTGGCCAGGCTCTTGTGTGTGTGGCCAGGCTCTTGTGTGTGTGGCCAGGCTCTTGTGTGTGTGGCCAGGCTCTTGTGTCTGAGACCAGGCTCTTGTGTCTGAGACCAGACTCTTGTGTCTGAGACCAGGCTCTTGTGTCTGAGACCAGGCTCCTGTGTCTGAGACCAGGCTCTTGCGTCTGAGACCAGGCTTTTGTGTGTGAGACCAGACTCTTGCGTCTGAGACCAGACTCTTGTGTCTGAGACCAGGCTCTTGTGTCTGAGACCAGGCTCTTGTGTCTGAGACCAGACTCTTGTGTCTGAGACCAGACTCTTGTGTCTGAGACCAGACTCTTGTGTCTGAGACCAGACTCTTGTGTCTGAGACCAGACTCTTGTGTCTGAGACCAGACTCTTGTGTCTGAGACCAGACTCTTGTGTCTGAGACCAGGCTCTTGTATATACATATGTGTCTGTATGTATGCCTCACTTTTGGCTGTTTTGTGAATCTGTTAGTGGCTGTTGTGGGTGTCATTGTATATCTGGCTGTTGTGGGTGTCATTGTATATCTGGCTGTTGTGGGTGTCATTGTATATCTGGCTGTTGTGGGTGTCATTGTATATCTGGCTGTTGTGGGTGTCATTGTATATCTGGCTGTTGTGGGTGTCATTGTATATCTGGCTGTTGTGTTTACCTTTATGCTGTCTTTTTTATTTAACTAAGACTTGGGATCATTAGGAATTGTACTAAAGTTGCTAATGACATAGTAATGTTTAGTGCTAATAACAATCAAATGTGGAGGAGGATGAGCCAGGAACCACCTTACCTTGAGGTGCTTCCGGGGCTTAGCGTCCCCGCGGCCCGGTCGTCGACCAGGCCTCCTGGTTGCTGGATTACTGGTGAAGACTTCGTCAGGTGTGTTGACTAACCTGATAATACACGTGAATACACGTGTATTGATGTGTTCCAGGTGCGGGTCAGTCTGGGGAATGATCGCTGATGGAGTGAAGTTGTTGAGAAAGGTACGGCCAGCATGGGGCATGATGGCTGAGCGCCTTGTGTTGTCACTGCCAACTTCGGGTGGCCCAAGAAAGGTACGGCCAGCATGGGGCATGATGGCTGAGCGCCTTGTGTTGTCACTCCCAACTTCTGGTGGCCCACCAAGTTGGGTCATGATGGGGAAACGTTTGGGGATATTTGAGTCTTGTATATGACAGTCGGTCCAGAGATATTTCTTCGATATAATCTCTGATTTTATATTTACTTCTGTTTATGTCCTTTATACCCTAATCTCCTCCCTCTATATCCCCTCCCTCTCGTTTTCTCTGTTTGCCTCACTCCCTCCATCTCTTTTTTTCTTTTTTTCTCCCCTAATGCCCTCTCTGCCTCCTTCCTCATGATTCCCTCACTCCCTCCGTCCCCTCATCTCTTCCTTCCCTCCTCCCTCACCCTCCTCCCTCACCCTCCTCCCTCACCCTCCTCCCTCACCCTCCTCCCTCACCCTCCTCCCTCACCCTCCACGCACCATCACCATATAGTCAGTTGGATGGAAATTTATGTAAGGTAGAGACATCCTGCCTGCGTCGAGCCTTCCTGGCCTCCCTCAGGAGTACTCTCCCTCCCTCCTGGCCTCCCTCAGGAGTACTCTCCCTCCCTCCCTCCCTCCTGGCCTCCCTCAGGAGTACTCTCCCTCCCTCCCTCCCTCCTGGCCTCCCTCAGGAGTACTCTCCCTCCCTCCTGGCCTCCCTCAGGAGTACTCTCCCTCCCTCCCTCCCTCCTGGCCTCCCTCAGGAGTACTCTCCCTCCCTCCCTCCCTCCCTCCTGGCCTCCCTCAGGAGTACTCTCCCTCCCTCCTGGCCTCCCTCAGGAGTACTCTCCCTCCCTCCCTCCCTCCCTCCTGGCCTCCCTCAGGAGTACTCTCCCTCCCTCCTGGCCTCCCTCAGGAGTACTCTCCCTCCCTCCTGGCCTCCCTCAGGAGTACTCTCCCTCCCTCCTGGCCTCCCTCAGGAGTACTCTCCCTCCCTCCCTCCCTCCTGGCCTCCCTCAGGAGTACTCTCCCTCCCTCCCTCCCTCCTGGCCTCCCTCAGGAGTACTCTCCCTCCCTCCCTCCCTCCTGGCCTCCCTCAGGAGTACTCTCCCTCCCTCCCTCCCTCCTGGCCTCCCTCAGGAGTACTCTCCCTCCCTCCCTCCCTCCTGGCCTCCCTCAGGAGTACTCTCCCTCACTAAGAGCTGTTATACTGCCTCGTTCTTTTAACTCTAACCTTCAGACATACATTAAGGGGTGTTGTGTACCCTGTGTAGTGTTGGGTACACATTCATCCCCGGTACAGGGTGGACCAGGAGCCATCTGTGGGCCACAGGGTACAGGGTGGACCAAGAGCCATCTGTGGGCCACAGGGTACAGGGTGGACCAGGGGCCATCTGTGGGCCACAGGGTACAGGGTGGACCAGGAGCCATCTGTGAGCCACAGGGTACAGGGTGGACCAGGGGCCATCTGTGAGCCACAGGGTACAGGGTGGACCAGGAGCCATCTGTGAGCCACAGGGTACAGGGTGGACCAGGGGCCATCTGTGAGCCACAGGGTACAGGGTGGACCAGGAGCCATCTGTGAGCCACAGGGTACAGGGTGGACCAGGGGCCATCTGTGAGCCACAGGGTACAGGGTGGACCAGGAGCCATCTGTGAGCCACAGGGTACAGGGTGGACCAGGGGCCATCTGTGAGCCACAGGGTACAGGGTGGACAAGAATATGAAGATGCTGCTACAGTGACGTCCTGTAGAAGACGCCAAAGTGAAGATGCTGATACTTCAGTGTTGGGTCAAGCTAACCTCTCTCTCTCTTTCTTTGCACCTCACTCTCCCTCTCCTCTCCTCTCCCTCTCCCTCTCACTCTCTCACTCTCTCACTCTCTCTCACTCTCTCACACTCTCCCTCCCACCAGCTGTCTGCCGCTTCAGAAGAATATCTAAAGTCATAAAATTTACTGAACGGCAACTGTAAACCCTCTCCCCCCCTCTCCCCCCCCAACATAAATCCCCCTCCCCCCCCCCTCCTCTCCCACTCTCCCATCGTAAATCCCCCCCTCCCACTCAAACCATTCCTCTTCCTTTTATCAAAATTCTTGCCGAAAGGTTCTGGAAGGTGTCATTATATGAGGTTAAATCTAAGCCCGATGCTGCTTGTAAGGGTTGTGCTTCGGCTCTTGGGTCCCGCCTCTCAGCTTTCAGTTATATGGCGTACAGGCTCCTGAGACTTTTGGGCTATGAGCCAGTTATGTGGTGGGGTAAGTCAGTTGTGTGGTGGGTAAGTCAGTTGTGTGGTGGGTAAGTCAGTTATGTGGTGGGTAAGTCAGTTATGTGGTGGGTAAGTCAGTTATGTGGTGGGTAAGTCAGTTATGTGGAGGGTAAGTCAGTTATGTGGTGGGTAAGTCAGTTATGTGGTGGGTAAGTCAATTGTGTGGTGGGTAAGTCAGTTATGTGGTGGGTAAGTCAGTTGCGTGGTGGGTAAGTCAGTTATGTGGAGGGTAAGTCAGTTATATGGTGGATAAGTCAGTTATATGGTGGATAAGTCAGTTATGTGGTGGGTAAGTCAGTTATGTGGTGGATAAGTCAGTTATGTGGTGGGTAAGTCAGTTATGTGGTGGGTAAGTCAGTTATATGGTGGATAAGTCAGTTATGTGGTGGGTAAGTCAGTTATGTGGTGGATAAGTCAGTTATGTGGTGGGTAAGTCAGTTATGTGGTGGGTAAGTCAGTTATATGGTGGATAAGTCAGTTATGTGGTGGGTAAGTCAGTTATGTGGTGGGTAAGTCAGTTATATGGTGGATAAGTCAGTTATGTGGTGGGTAAGTCAGTTATGTGGTGGGTAAGTCAGTTATGTGGTGGATAAGTCAGTTATGTGGTGGGTAAGTCAGTTATATGGTGGATAAGTCAGTTATGTGGTGGGTAAGTCAGTTATGTGGTGGGTAAGTCAGTTATGTGGTGAGTAAGTCAGTTATGTGGAGGGTAAGTCAGTTATGTGGTGAGTAAGTCAGTTATGTGGAGGGTAAGTCAGTTATGTGGTGAGTAAGTCAGTTATGTGGTGGGTAAGTCAGTTATGTGGTGAGTAAGTCAGTTATGTGGAGGGTAAGTCAGTTATGTGGTGGGTAATTCGGATATTTCGTATCCGTCATATTAATTACAAATTTACTCAAGATTCGTAATAAATTAATTTCGTACAGAAAAAATAATTAACTTCCGACACAGTGACCAATCAGATACCTCGGGCTGGCACGATCACCCAATCGAACCACCTGGCACTGACCAATCAGAGAACACCTGTAATTGTAGGCCTTAAGTAGTTAGGAGTAACTATGAGACAGCCTTTTGCTGGGCTGAAACAACCAGCCTTGCAATGTGATTGGTCAGTTTAGAGAGAGAGAGAGAGAGAGAGAGAGAGAGAAAGAGAGAGAGAGAGAGAGAGAGAGAGAGAGAGAGAGAGAGAGAGAGAGAGAGAGAGAGAGAGAGAGAGAGAGAGAGAGAGAGAGAGAGAGAGAGAGAGAGAGAGAGAGGGAGAGAGAGAGAGAGAGAGAGAGAGAGAGAGAGAGAGAGAGAGAGAGAGAGAGAGAGAGAGAGAGAGAGAGAGAGAGAGAGAGAGAGAGAGAGAGAGAGAGAGAGAGAGAGAGAGAGGTGGGCAAGGGGTAAGGGGTAAGGGGCAGGGAGGAGCCCTACCCCCCCCCCCCCAGCCCAGCACCGAGGGAGGTCCATATTGAAGTCATAAATCGATCGGACGCGTCATCCAAAATGGAAACCAAATCCTATTGTTGACATCGGACCTCTCCTCCCCCCCCTCTTTAATCCCCCACAGCCCCCCCCCACCCTATAACCCCCCCTCCCCCCCCCCATCAAGAGAGGAGATTACACACTCAGGAGATGAGGAAGAAAAAAATGTGAAGTAACAGGAAAATGGATTTCATTATTCTTTTTTCTCCCATGCCCATTACTGCTGCCCATTGTACTTCCCCTATTACCACTACTTGGGGAGACCCGGAGTGAGTCCTCATGATAGGCATTATAAATACCTTGTTCCCTGCATATAATGAATGGTTCAGAAGCTCTTTAAATGTGGATACCATCTCATACAAATGTATAATTTACCCTGAGGACAATTCACCCTAAGAACAACTCACCCTAAGAACAACTCACCCTAAGAACAACTCACCCTAAGAACAACTCACCCTAAGAACAACTCACCCTAAGAACAACTTACCTTAAGAACAACTCACCCTAAGAACAACTCACCCTAAGAACAACTCACCCTAAGAACAACTTACCTTAAGAACAACTCACCCTGAGAACAACTCACCCTAAGAACAACTCACCCTAATAACAACTCACCCTAAGAACAACTCACCCTAAGAACAACTCACCCTAAGAACAACTCACCCTAATAACAACTCACCCTGAGAACAACTCACCCTAATAACAACTCACCCTAAGAACAACTCACCCTAAGAACAACTCACCCTAAGAACAACTCACCCTAATAACAACTCACCCTAATAACAACTCACCCTAAGAACAACTCACCCTAATAACAACTCACCCTAAGAACAACTCACCCTAAGAACAACTCACCCTAATAACAACTCACCCTGAGAACAACTCACCCTAAGAACAACTCACCCTAAGAACAACTCACCCTAAGAACAACTCACCCTAAGAACAACTCACCCTAAGAACAACTTACCCTGAGAACAACTCACCCTAAGAACAACTCACCCTAAGAACAACTCACCCTAAGAACAACTCACCCTGAGAACAACTCACCCTAAGAACAACTCACCCTAAGAACAACTCACCCTGAGAACAACTCACCCTGAGAACAACTCACCCTAAGAACAACTCACCCTAAGAACAACTCACCCTAAGAACAACTCACCCTAAGAACACACACAGCCTCTACGCCACATCCAACAAAGTAATGTCATCTAACTGAGAGATAAGGAAGCTCTTGGAGCACACAGGAAGTGGTTCCACAGTTACATAAACATAAAAGACACAGGTCCATTAATCCATCACCAAATATCACCTCCGTCGCCATAACTCGCCGGTTAGTCTGTAATTGCCTTCAGTCGTCCGGTTTGGGACACTCGAGAGACTCCCAAATCACTCCCTCTAACTGATTACAGGGGAACTATATATATATAACTATATCAAAAATATATATTATATATAAGGAAAAATACCTATGGGTTCAGACTTGTAGGACACTTTGTATTTATGAAATAATAACTATATGGAAATCACACACCAGAAATGTAGACATTTCGATCCCAAGGCGGGCCCCCTCGTCACAGTGAGGGAGGGCGACAGGTGTAGTGGCTTACAGGGTGTGGCCAGGTGTCCCGGGCACCACAGGTGACCAATAGGTTGTAACCATCTTGTTGCATAATGACTGTGTCAACAAGACCCATTGCAAAGGTTGCTGTAAGGTTTACTACGACCAAACAAAGACCTAAACACCGGAATTACTAAACACAAGAGATGTGACAAGGTCAGGTATGACAAGGTCAGATATGACAAGGTGAGATATGACAAAGTCAGATATGACAAGGTGAGATATGACAAGGTCAGATATGACAAGGTCAGATATGACAAAGTCAGATATGACAAGGTCAGATATGACAAGGTCAGATATGACAAGGTCAGATATGACAAGGTCAGATATGACAAGGTCAGATATGACAAGGTCAGATATGACAAGGTCAGATATGACAAGGTCAGATATGACAAGGTCAGATATGACAAGGTCAGATATGACAAGGTCAGATATGACAAGGTCAGATATGACAAGGTCAGATATGACCAGCAAAGTTCAGCACAATACAAGCACTATACAAGCACTATACAGCACGTGAGTGAGCATCACCAAATTATTTGATAAGATTCCTGTATAATTTATCCTTAACTTTGTGGATTGCAAATACAAATAATAGAATCTACTTTTATAAATAATAATCTAAATCTTAATATTTCCTCAGGGCAATGGTCTCCAGATTAGATGAGTGATTATTTAACAAGATTAACAACCTATTGCTCATATATCACATTCACTCCAAAAAATCTCTCACGGGCTATTCATGCCCGTGCCGCCTCTTGGGTGGCTTAATCTTCATCAGACAATCAATATTGGTCACCTGTAGTGCCCGGGACACCTGGCCACGCCGTGTAAGCCACTACACCTGTCCCCTCGCTCGCTGCAGACGAGGGGGTCCGGTTTGGGATCGAAATATCGTCTACATTTCTGGTGTGTGATTTCCACGTAGCTATTATTTCTTGGTCAGTGCGCTCTCGCGTGAATTCCTCCCCCCCCCCCCATGACCCAGTACTGGGGTTCGAGTGGGGACTACATTCGCCTTACTGTCTAAAGCATTGTTTGTGTGGGGGGGGGGCGGGGGCTCTCACAGGGGGAAATTAAGAGTGTTTTCCTCTCAATAGAACTTTATTGAAATAATAGTAACGATAAAGCCTCCTAAGGAATAGAGTTTCTGTAGTGTTAACTAATATACTCTGGCGACCATCTGGTTATTAGTACCGCTTGCCTAGATTATATCCATACATATCTACATATCAGTCCAGCAACCAGGAAGCCTGGTCGACGACCGGGCCGCGGGGACGCTAAGCCCCGGAAGCACCTCAAGGTAAGGTATCCCTGTGGTTACCATGCTGGTGACTGTCTTCACTCCTCCGTGCTGACACCTCCCCTTACACCTCTCTCCATACACACACCTCTTCCACATTACCCTTCCACAATCATCCTGCTCCACACTCTTCCTTCCTCCCACGCCCCGCCTCCACCCCTCCCACAGCTCTTCCTTCCTTCTCAAACCACCAACTGAATGACCAGACAATGCAGGATCTCCGTGGACGTCCTGAACACAGCCACTGAACATCAACTTACAGCACCAGGGGATGGAACACCATCAAAATATCAGAAGACCCTGTATAAATAACATTACTCCAAGACGAGACGGCCCACCACCACAGCTGGGGACCAGGAGCTAGGAAGAAATATCAGAAGACCCTGTATAAATAAGATTACTCCAAGACGAGACGGCCCACCACCACAGCTGGGGACCAGGAGCTAGGAAGAAATATCAGAAGACCCTGTACAAATAAGATTACTCCAAGACGAGACGGCCCACCACCACAGCTGGGGACCAGGAGCTAGGAAGAAATATCAGAAGACCCTGTATAAATAAGATTACTCCAAGACGAGACGGCCCACCACCACAGCTGGGGACCAGGAGCTAGGAAGAAATATCAGAAGACCCTGTACAAATAAGATTACTCCAAGACGAGACGGCCCACCACCACAGCTGGGGGCCCAGGAGCTAGGCTCTCCTCGAAGAAAACCCAGCCCCACAATACATAATTACAAGATGAAGTACAGACAAGAACTAGGCTTCTCCAGAACAAACGAGTTCCTTACCAAATTAACCAAATCACTGTTGATTACAATCCTTTCATAATGAAGTCTCTAGGACCCAACACCCTTGTTGATCAGGGGCAGTGATAGCACGCTGTATCTCTCTCTTATCTCTCTCTTATCTCACTCTCTCATCTCTCTGTGTTTGAGCTCTCCCTCTTTCCCCTTTAATTTCTCTCATTATTTTCTTTTATTACTCTCTATCGCTCAACCTCTTTGTTCTTCATCTGTCTAGTAAATGTAATATATTTATAAGTTAATTATAATATCGTCAAGTTCATTCGATACTTCTCTATGGCTTAAAATAATATTAGTCAGGTGGTAAAGCGTGAAGATTACTTCCCTTCTGTGTCATACAAAGCTTTCTGTGACCTGAGAGGACAGGAAGCCGGCGGGAAGTCAAATGTCTCTTCATTATTCCTTAGGCATTTTTTCAGCTTCGGACTTGAAACTGAAGCAATGTCGGCATATACGGCGAAGAGCTCCCATGAGTGAGCTCTGTTGAGCCTCACACGCTGCTCATATTGAGGTGAGGCCCAGGTGGTGCTCACTCTCTCATATTTGAGTGTGAGTGTGTGGGAGGTGTGTGTGTGTATGAGTGTGTGCTGGTGACCTGTGCTGTGGCTGGTCAGGTGTGCAGCTGTGAGGGTTGGCGTCATACACTCAACACTGGTGTCAAGTGTGTTGACGGAGGTACACTTGACGAAGGTAAAGTGTCTTTGACAGAGGTCAAGTGTGTTGACGGAGGTACACTTGACGAAGGTAAAGTGTCTTGACAGAGGTCAAGTGTGTTGACGGAGGTACACTTGACGAAGGTAAAGTGTCTTGACAGAGGTCAAGTGTGTTGACGGGGCTCCTCCACCCAACCCACCAAAAATTATATTACATACAGCGCCTGTAGCCATAAAATGTCTATGTTTTGTACTATTACGTATTATTCATTGTTTCGGGGAACAAGCAACCATTTTATAATATAGTGCCTGTTAGGCAGGCCCCCCCCCAGGGTCGAATTACTGCCCCCCCCCAGGGTCGAATTACTGCCCCCTCCCCTTCCCCAAGATGCAACCCCACAACAACCTAACTTAACTCCTGGGTGGACAGGAGCATTAGGTAATAGGAAACGCGTCCAACCAAGATAGGTCATACCATGAAACAGGCCAATCATGGCCTATCTTAATGACCACGAAGCAGAATGCAGCAACCTTTCCTAGTATAAGTTACCATGTACCAAATATATGCAATATCTTAGGCCTAATGTCGAATATATGTGCACTAGGATATATACGTGCACATATATATTCCTGGGACCACTTATTCAAAATACAAAAAAGGTAGATTATGGTTTTTCCTAGAGTCCTAAACTCCATTTTACCTACTAACATATACTCAACATTCACTGCATGTGCATTTTCATTCTACATTTTCCTCTTCAATGTTTTTATTCCCACTCCTCCTTAATCTTCTTTTCCTCCTCTTGTACTCCTTACCACCGCCACCATGTAAAGTGGAGAGAGAGAGAGCCAAGTAGGTCAAAACCCACCCGCTTATAACCATCCCAAACCCACCACCAGTCACCCTGCAAAGTTTGGTGAGGCTAACCCCCAAAAATCCATCTCCAACCTTGAACAGACAGACATTCTCTTCTTTATAGATATAGATATATATGTTGACCATACCACACACTAGAAGGTGAAGGGACGACGACGTTTCGGTCCGTCCTGGACCATTCTCAAGTATATATATATATATATATATATATATATATATATATATATATATATATATATATATATATATATATATATATATATATATATATATATATTCTAAACAGAAGGTTAATGGAAGGTTTGTATATTAAGACGCAAGGAACTCTGAGACGTTTTATCTCCTCAAGGATTAAAATAATCTGTTGAAGAGCCATAGCCTCGTCTCCTCGCCCTCCTCGCTAATTGATCTTCAGACGGAAATATACCTTTAATCAGCGCTTCTTCTGCTCTTCAAAAGCTTATCTCTAAAACATAAAAATTTTGAATGAATAAATTAGTGACTAAATAGTGAATAAACGAAATGTGTAGTGGATTAGGTGTGTGTGTGTGTGTGTGTGTGTGTGTGTGTGTGTGTGTGTGTGTGTGTGTGTGTGTGTGTGTGTGTGTGTGTGTGTGTGTGTGTGTGTGTGTGTGTCCAAACTTTGACTTGGAAACCTAACCAAAGTCTTTGGTATGTGTAAACACGTTTTCATCCAACATGGAGTATTAGTTTGCCGTTCTTAAACAGTTTACCAGCTAGGCAACGCAACGAGGTATGTATATATCGTATGCATACGCTATACACACACACACACACACACACACACACACACACACACACACACACACACACACACACACACACACACACACACACACACACACAGACACACACACACACACACAGAGTAAGGGGAGACATGATCACTACCTACAAAATCCTCTGGGGAATCGACCGGATAAACAATTCAACACTGGTGGTACGCGAACAAGGGGACACAGGTGGAAACTGAGTACCCAAATGAGCCAAAGAGATGTTAGAAGGAACTTTTTCAGTGTCAGAGTAGTTAACAGGTGGAATGCATTAGGCAGTGATGTGGTGGAGGCTGACTCCATACACAGTTTCAAATGTAGATATGATAGAGCCCAGTAGGCTCAGGAATCTGTACACCTGTTGATTGACAGTTGAGAGGCGGGACCAAAGAGCCAGAGCTCAACCCCCGCTAGCACAAATAGGTGAGTACACACACATATATACGCACAATACATACATATAGAGCGTGAGTATACTGACATACACATGGCTCTCGCGTGACCTGGGTATATAAGCCAGGTGTTGTACGACAAACTCGTATAAACTTTGAAGCAACAATTTTACGGCTTCAAAACTTCCCATAACCTTCCTGCCTTCCAGATGACAACACACACACACACACACATACACACACACACACACACACACACACACACACACACACACACACACACACACACACACACACACACGCACACACACACACACACACACACACACACACACACACACACACACACACACGCACACACACACACACACACACACACACACACACACACACACACAGTAATGTGTGTGTGTAATAAATAAGTTCAAAGTAATATAGGCGAAGGGAGCAGAAGGCTGAACACAAGGTACCATCTGGGAGGTGAAATCCTGCAAGAGTCAAATAGAGAGAAAGATCTGGGGGTTGATATCACACCGAACCTGTCCCCAGAGGCCCACATCAAAAAGACATCATCAGCGGCATATGCTAGACTGGTCAACATAAGAACTGCCTTTAGAAACTTATGTAAGGAATCGTTCAGGACCCTGTATACAACTTTATGTCAGTCCAATCCTGGAATATGCAGCTCCAGCTTGGAGTCCATACCTAGTTAAACACAAGACAAAGTTAGAAAAGATTCAGCGGTATGCCACGAGACTTCCCGGAACTGAGAGGTATGAGCTACGAGGAAAGGCTAAAGGAGCTGAACCTCACAACCCTGGAAGAGAGAAGAGTAAGGAGAGACATGATAACCACCTACAAAATTCTGAGGGGAATTGACAGGGTGGACAGACAAACTCTTTAACACGGGTGGGACATGAACAAGGGGACACAGGTGGAAACTTAGTACCCAAATGAGCCACAAAGACATTAGAAAGAACTTTTTCAGCGTCAGAGTAGTTAACAGATGGAATGCATTAGGCAGTAATGTGGTGGAGGCTGACTCCATACACAGTTTCAAATGTAGATATGATAGAGCCCAGTAGGCTCAGGAATCTGTACACCAGTTGATTGACAGTTGAGAGGCGGGACCAAAGAACCAAAGCTCAACCCCCGCAAACACAACTAGGTGAGTACACACACACACTTAGTCTCACACTCTTCATGCTGTTCATTGTTGTTATCATCAGCATTGTTAGCTGTAGAACTAACAACAGTACAAACGAGGCATGACTGGGCTAATCTCATCATTGTTGTTGTAGATTCAGCTACTGGGAACAAAAAGTTGCAAGTAGCACGGGCTATGGTGAGCCCGTAGTGGACTTACCTGGCACAGGAGCGGGACAAGTAGCACGGGCTATGGTGAGCCCGTAGTGGACTTACCTGGCACAGGAGCGGGACAAGTAGCACGGGCTATGGTGAGCCCGTAGTGGACTTACCTGGCACAGGAGCGGGACAAGTAGCACGGGCTATGGTGAGCCCGTAGTGGACTTACTTGGCACAGGAGCGGGACAAGTAGCACGGGCTATGGTGAGCCCGTAGTGGACTTACCTGGCACAGGAGCGGGGCTGTAACTGCTGATCTCATCGAAACCTTTAATTAAAATACTGAACAGTTTGGAGGATGTAGATCCGGACAACTTCTTCATAAGGTCAGATGTAACACAAACAAGGAGCAACGGTGTCAAGCTCAACAAGCCACAGTGTAGGACTGAGAACAGAGATGCTATTCCACCCACAGGTTTATAAACCCATGGAACTGCCTACCCGCCGAAGGCGTAAATGTCAAAACTGTTAAATTTTAAAATCCAGCTGGAAAAAAATCATCAGGGCAAATGGGAGGGGGGGGGGGACATTTGACAAGCCGCCGGCTTCCTGTCCTTGTCGAGGCCACTAGATTGTTAGTGGCCCTAAGGTAAATTCAGGTAATTATATTGTCATATCATTAACACTTAGTGGGCCAGCCAGAGGCTTAGGGCCCGCGCAGGAATATCCCTACAAAACCTAATAATAATAATAATAATAATAATAATAATAATAATAATAATAATAATAATAATAATAATAATAATAATAATAATAATGTCTTAGGAGGACAGAGTGAACCGCCTGGTCCCAGACACTATTTCCACACCTGTGGCACACCTGACAACCATACCCTGTGTCACATATGGCGACCCAACATCGCGCCAGTCACTAAGCCTCGTCCCGTGGTCGCTACCACCGGCTTGGCACCATCTCTGGATAATTACACTCATGCCAAACCTATCTATTAAAACAGAAGAATACATGTATAATAGTATATATATCAGTATAGGTGGGAATTATTACTGTAATGAATAGCTTTTTCTTAATTAGTTTAGTGAGGTCCCCCATACTCATCCTCCGGTCAGAGAGAACGGGAGCAGTCACATTGTTTACGCCGCTGGAATTCTCTTTCAGTTCAGCAATTTACATATGTGGTGTAAATTGGTTACATATAAGTTTAGTTTGCCTGTGCTGTAATGCACCTACACTCATGCGGTGGGCGGCGGTGGATAGGTGTATACACTGAGGGTGTCGTGCAGTGAAGTTAAACGTACATATTGATCTTTAGTTGTACCTCGTGAACTTTCCTTTTATTTATATATATAAAACAGTTTAGGCAGGAAGACAGTGTAGCGAGGTAGTGTGGACTAGCAGGGTGTACGAGCCTAAGCGCTCTTCATCTCATGTCTACCTCATTTTACCTCCATTTTTGCCTCTCATTTACCTCCTTACCTCTTACCTCCCTCGTTACCTTCCTCCTCTCTCATACCTCCCGCAGGGACTTATTTTCCTGACTCATCAGGATTTATAAAGAAGGGGAAAAAACGTGCTCATCAAGCGCGAACATCTCCTTCTCATCCAGCGGAGAATAATCTGCGTTACCTGGGCTCTAATTGCGGCCGCCAGTGTCGCTGTATAACTTTCCCCACTCGGGGCCTCTGGGGGGAGCCCGCCCCGCTCTCCGGGGAGCACGCGGGTAGATTACCTCCACACTCTTGGCAAGTCTTCCCCGCCCATCACCACACTCAGACACATCCACGACGGACCGAAACCTCCTTTTGTACATGTGTGGGTTGGTTGTCTACACTCACCTGATCACCAGGCCAGTCTGTGTACACGCTGTTCTGGTGACCTGATTAGGCACGCCGAGGACACATTCTATTGTGGGAGGTCAGGAGATTCTCTTCTGATCACTTATGATCTCCCTGATTCAAACTAGAGTGTATACACACCCACGACGACTCACCCAAAACTCGACTTTACAAATCACTTTCTCAATGAATTGCCTGATTAACATGGATGACATTTGTTGCTTTTATCCTCCCGAAGGAACACGTGGAGGTCCTCATCTTGGTGTGTGACTGAGGCAGCGTGTGAAGCTTCTCATTTTAAGGTGTGTGTGGTCATTAAGGCGCGTTAATAACACATGATTTTCCAAATGCCTTGTTTGTTTTGTAGTTTTGTAGCTTTTCCCTTGTTATGCTTCGATATTGTCTCTTCGAAGTTTATCATAGCATTCTTGTTCATGGATGTTCATGTGAACGTCTGCGATTATATTCCATCTGAAGATGTTATACTAGCGAGAGGACAAAACAAAACTTTTCTCCTACCTGCACATGATCGACCATATTTTGTTGCCAACACAATATTCAGAAAATTGAACAAATCCGCAAGGGCCGTGACGAGGGTTCGAACCTACGTCCGAGAGGGTCCCAGACGCTGCTTCCTCGGTAGGAATAGTGTTAAATCAGGCTGTTGATGGAATAGCACAAAAAGCCACGGAGCAAAAAACGATGTGATGTCATATAACTCTGAAACAAATTAAGTCAGACATTGAGTTGATCCAAACGGATATAGAAAGAGTCAAGAGATCTATATTTGTAACAATAATAACAGTAAAGCATTGCACGCTATGCAGGCGTGCAATGCCTGCATAGACAATCGCAGACAATCGACTTGAGAATGGTCCAGGACGGACCGAAACGTCGTCGTCCCTTCACCTTCTAGTGTGTGGTCTGGTCAAATTGCACGCTAATGAGCACCAACTCGTCCATTACACAAGGTAGGGGAAAGTTTGACTGGAAAGATTCAGTATACATGAGATTATGGTTACTGTATACATATTATTTCCTGCTGTATGGTGCGCATGTCTATTTATTTTTATACAAGAAGGTACATTTGGGGTTAAGAGAGTACAAAGTAATGATGATTTTACATTCTTGTAAAGCCACTAGCACGCATAGCGTTTCGGACAGGTCCTTAATCTAACAGATAATTTTAAGTAGAAGATTTCCAGTAAAATTGATAAAGAATGTTTTCAGGTACATTGTAAAATATTTTGACACAATAAACAAAGATTAGATTAGTACACAATAATAACAATACACTATAATGACAAGGTTTACTAGGTACATTAGGGTAAAATTTTAGGGTTATCAATTGGTTCATTGTAGCACAATTTGAGGATCATTTCAAGGAATAATGCAGTAGAATATGCACTCAATATAACAACCATGATATCAGATGATATCAAAGATTACAATGGTAAAGTTATATGGCTTAGGTACATATATTGGGGGATTGGGTAGCACTAGGTACAGTGAGAGTTAAAGCACTAGGTAGGAAACTATGAAGACGAAATTAGGTACTTTTTGTTTTTGTTTTTAAAGAAGGCAAAAGTTGGACAACTTTTCAATTCGTTAGGGAGTAAGTTCCGTAGACTAGGTCCCTTTATTTGCATAGAGTGTTTACACAGATTAAGTTTGACTCTGGGGATATCAAAGATATATTTATGTCTGGCGTGGTGATTATGTGTTCTATTACAACTGTCCAGAAAGAGTTTCAGAACAGGGATTGCGCCCAAGAAAAGGGTTTTGTAAATGTACTTGGCACAAGAGAATGTGTGGATTGAATTTATGTTTAGCATGTTTAGGGATTTAAACAGGGGAGTTGTGTGTTGTCTGAAAGCAGAGTTTGTTATTGTTCTTATAGCAGATTTTTGTTGGGTGATGATGGGCTTGAGGTAGATTGCAGAGGTTGAACCCCATGCACAGATACCATAGGAAAGATAGGGATAGATAAGTGCATAATATAGTGAGAGGAGAGCAGAGTAAAGTGCATAATATAGTGAGAAGAGAGCAGAGTAAAGTACATAATATTTGATTTTGGAGAGTATACCAACTGTTTTAGAGACTTTCTTAGTTATGTGTTGTATGTGGGTGCTGAAGTTGAGTCTCTTGTCTAAGTATAGGCCAAGAAACGTTCTATCATTTTTATTGCTGATGTTAACATTGTCTATCTAAAGCTGAATTGCATTTTAATTGAATTTTAAGCGATCAAATAGCCTAAACTATTCGATCGCTTAAATAGATGACAACATATAAGATACTGGAGCCCGCCTTCTATACTGAAGGGGCCGGGGGGGGGGCAATAGACAGAGTGGACAATGACAGCCTCTTTAACCTGAGAAAACGTAGGACAAGAGGATATAGTGGAAACTGGACACCCAAATGTTACGAAGAAATGTAAAAACATAAAAACTCGCAGCTTGTACGGGTGATCACAGATAGAACAAGTGGACTAGAGTTCACGCCACCCCTCATACACAACTTTAAGACCAGATTCAACAAGGAATTCGAACATTAAGATAGTTAAATTATAAGCATAATTTAATAGGGCATGAAGAGGTAAACCTCACTACCCCCATAGAGAACTGATAGACGGGTAAAAGAGAAGGTTAGCGCCTCTGGTGATCAAAGGCCTCACTAACCTACCGGTTGACAGTTAGGACATTACGGTCCTCCGAGGGCCAGCTGCTAGTCCGGGTCTCCCACTTCTTAAAATAAATAAATGGTCCATTTGAAGCTCGTAAGCTGCTGGAAATGGACGTGGCAGGACTGATCCCCGTCGCTGCTCTAACACCTGCTGGGTATTAATTAGCTGTGTGTATAAAGACGGTCTTGCTGCCGTAACTGTTTAGTAAATTAAAATATTGCGTCATGTTGCAGTGAACAGTCCGATTCGTTCTCTGTTTTGCTGTTCCATTCATCATGTAAAAACCTGTCATTTATATTTACATTTTTCGACATGATTATAGTTTTTTCTCATTTAGTTTTATCTTTTCAAGTGTTCCCTTTATTATTTATCCCAAGCGCTCGGCTTATTAGTGGCTTTTTGCGACGTATCTTCCTATCTATGAATCCAACACTGCTTATATAATAATAATAATTCATTGTGTCGTGGGGACAGGCAGCCAGAGTGTATTCATACACGTTAAGCTTATATCGAGATCCCCCCCCCCACTCCCTACCCCCATAGGTCGAATTACTGACCCTGCCTCCCCCCCCCCCCGCCCCCCAGGATGCAACCCCACAACAAGCTGACTAACTCCTGAGTACCTACTTTCTGCTAGGTGAACAGACACATTAGGTGATAGAAAATATGCCCAACCAACTATATTCTATGTATCATATGGGCAACCTGTCCCCAGGGAGGAAATATTCTCAAAGGAATGGCTACATGATTAGTGCTAATTATCTACTTTGATCATAGCTAGGTTAAGGTTACTTTAGGTTAGTGTTTGGTTAGGTTAAGTTATGTTTCATTATGTTTGGTAATGTTAATACAGTGTATTATTAACAATGTGAAATATGGAATTCAAAACTATTTCAGTGCATCTGAGAATTCTGTTTACAGAAAACCAAATTCTTCAAAGAAAACATTTTTAACATAAGTATATTTTTTATATTTTAAACTGGCAATTTATAATACAATAATGTTATAACTTAAGAATCATCTCTGTTTAGGACAAAGGTACATGTAGACTATTAATGCAACTGTAAAATGCTTTCAGACCATTACAGATAACTATCCAGGTGATATGAGGGAAGGTGTGGTTTAGTGGGTCGTTGGAAGGGTGTTGGTGGGTTAGTTGGTCAGAAGGTTGTTGGTGTGTTTGTGGATTTGGAGTTTGGTAGTTGCGAGCCTGTCCTATAGGCAGTTATATGCCTATGGGGATCTTTATATTAGATTTATTTTGCAATGTGGACAGAAATAACTCTAAAGTGGTGAATGCCTATATAGCTGAAACAGGTAATGAATATATCCAATTAGTTCATTAAATACAGCAAATGTTGTAAACATAATTTTGTATGATATTGTAAAAAAAATGTATGAGATGTTGCCTGTACTTAGGCTTATATCGAAGTTCCCTCCCCTCCTTACCCCCAGGTCAACTGTACACCTTCCACAAGGATGTAACCCCCACACAAAAAACCTGCCTAACTTTTTTCAGGTGAAAGGAAAAGTACTACTGAAGCATTTCTGTTTCTCCTTGGGATCGAAAATAAGATCTGAGAAATCGAGAAAATAGACGACTATACTACAGGATTGATAATTCATATTAGGAATAACTAAGGCTGTCTGGTTTCTGGTTGACGAATTGATGAAAGATACCATTTTTCTTGTTTAACTTTTCTACTACAGATGTAGTGGCTAGTTTGCAAAGGTAATCTATCTAATCAGAGATTGTTTATATATATTTAATTTTCTGTCCTCCATGGACAGAGTTAGATGAATTACATAATGTATTATGTAGTGGGTTATTGAGCACTCGAGGAGAATTGACAGGGTGGACAAAGACAAACTATTTAACACGAGAGGAACACGAACAAGGGGGGACAGTTGGAAACTGACTACCCAAATGAGCCACAGACATTAGAATTTTTTTCAGTGTCAGAGTAGTTAACAAATGGAATGCATTAGGCAGTGATGTAGTGGATGCAGACTCCATACACAGTTTCAAATAGTGTATAGATATGATAAGAGCCCAATAGGCTCAGGAATCTGTACACCAGTTTTATTTATTTATTTATTCACAACAGTTGATTGATAGTCGAGAGGCAGGACCAACGAGCCAGAGCTCAACCCCTGCAAGCACAACTAGGTGAGTACAACTAAGCAAGTACAAAGAGTGCTTTCATAATCAAATTTAAGTTATAATATTAAGCATCGAGTATACTGTATACTATATATCAAGGGGGGGGCAAAGTAGCAAGGTTTTATTGGCTTTAACATTTTAATTTTATCTAAATATTGTATGCTGTATTATTTTAGATACATTTTATTAGCTGTGTAGTTTTCCTTTTATCATATTTAATTTTTAGAAATATATATAGATTTTTAGTGTTTAGCACTGTATTGCAGCAGTGAGCATTGACATGACAGAGGCGTTTTATTCTGGAAATAACTCCTAAAGCTAACTGATCTGTTATTTAAGAAAATGAGTTGTCATCAGCAAATGTTATTGTCTGAAGGTGCTGTGTGGCAGTTTGTAGGCCTTTCATGTATATGAGAAAGAATAGTGGACCAAGTATACTATTGTGGAAAGCCGATATTAAATGTCATTAACATCATTCACAGAAACAAACTGGTGACCGGAAGCCGGCAGCTTTTTAAAAGTTTGTTATTCCTGAGGCGTTTTTCCAGTTGAATTTGAAGTAGAGTATGGTATTGTCTTGGTAGTTACTGCTTTGGCATATAGGCAATTACATGGGTTTATTAACTTATGGGTTAAAGAACAAAATATTCAATCCTACATTGTAACTTCTTGAGCTTGCAGTTGTATCTCTTAATATTTTCCAATTTGTTCATAGTAATTAAGGTCTTGATGAGATCAGCTCTCTTGTCTGGTTTGTAGTGATATTAGCTCTAAGGCCTTCAACCTCTCCTGGTATGAAAGTTGACATAGTTCTGGAATTATTTTTGTCGCTTTGCATTGAGCTTTTTCAAAGTAAAAACTGTGTGTGCTTCTGAAGGTGAGGTATCCATGTATTGATGCAGTTTTCCAGATGGAGGCACATAAGCTTTCTACATCTGAGTAACCACTTGCTGTTTCCTGATGTCAAGAACTTGTTTAATTATTCCTAAGGTTTCATTTTTTTTCAACAACTCTATACAGGTTGCATATACAGTAGTTCATTGAATTGAGGTTGCACTGTATAAGCTTGTGGGCCACTACAAGCACAGCCTTTTAGATCAAGTTATAAAACAATCCTCCCTCAAGCTAGTGTTCAAGAGTAGAAAAGCGCTTGTAACCGATTACAGGTAAACTGCAGGTACTGTCTATGGGTATGGGAGATGTCCCCCCACATAGAACCCAAACCAAACTATGAACGGATAGGCTATCGACCAGGTAAACCCTGTGATTGAAGGAAATTTAAAACCAAGGCCCTTCATACAAGTCGAGAGAAAATCTGGAAGCCTAGGCATTTAGCCTCTGTCTCATCTGCAGGTACTGCCTCTGCCAGTACCTAATCACATAGTAACACTCCATCACATAGTAACAAAGGGTGTGTGAATAATTTTGTTGACAGTTTACATTTGGTCAGGTCTACATCAGCAGATAATGAAAATTCCCAGATACATACTTATAACCGAGTCAAAGCCGAGCAGTAGTAACATCTAGAAGTCTTCTGATTTTATTGGATGATCCATAAATGTGTGGGTCCTCTTGCACGATAGTATGATGATAGATGGAATTACTGGTGTCGATTTCAATTTGCCTCATATCTACAAGATTTTGTTGAAGTTCTTGGTGTACTCTCAGACCATTTAAGGTCTGAGAGTACCTGAGACTCTCAGACCATTTAAGGTGTATTCTGTTGGTTGAAGTGTTCATGTAGCCATATTTCATTAAAGTTGATAAAGGAAAGTTTTCCTCTTATGTGTGTAATAATGCATATAAATACTAAATATTAAATTAATTTACTATGGCGTTTTGTCTTCTGTTTATAATAATACACTGTAATTAAAATTATATAATACGCAGTAATATATCTTGTGGGCTGACTCAATTTTCTGCTTGGTTAGGTCTGCTCCTCCTACCCTTGCCACCAGACGATTGAAGACCTGATGTTGTTCTATTACGTCCCATTATTAAATTAAGGTGAGGCGACTAAATCTAATACTGTACGGTGTAGATACATTAATTATTAATTTGATTTCTTAATTAGAATTTAGCAACCACTTTTGCGCTCTCGGCACGCGAGCACTGCACTATTCCCAGGTTGGTTTGGGCATTTTGCGAGAGCACGCAGTAATTCTGAAAAGTGCACTCTTTTCAACTTTGTTACCTCAATTTTCGTCCAAGGTTTTTCAATTTGGTATCAATGTGTTCGCAATAGAATTCACAATAGGACTATATGCATATAATTTAAAAAAACACAGCGCGCTCCACCCGCCGAAGTGAGGAAAGCAGGCCAAGGTTACCCGGAAGAGAGTGCCACGCCACCCTAAGGAGCGCCTGGCCTTCTATTAGAGAGTGCGGTAGTACTGTAAAGTTCATACTCTTTTTCAACTTTGTCATCTCAATTCTTGTCCTAGGTTTTTCAATTTGATATCAATGTGTTCGCAATAGAATTCTCTACAGGACTAAATGCAAATAAACTCCAAAAGCCTGGCTTACCATCCGCAGCAAACAGAGAAAGTGAGAGCGAATTACCTGGGAGCGAGCAAGAGCAATGAAATGCATACACTCTTTTCACTTTGGATACCTCAATTCTCATCATAGGTCTTTCATTTTGGTATCAATGTGTTTGCAATTGACTTCTCTATAGGACTAAATGCATATGAACCCCAAAAGCCCGGCCTACTGCCCACAGCAAACAAAGTAGTGACATCGCGTTATCCTCGTGAGCGCTAATCAAGCACAATAAAATGTGTATACTCTTTTCAACCTTAAATATAAGGCATATAAGGTTCAAAACAGCGGCGTGCCCCTCCCACAGCCAAGTGCGAATGCTGGGCACAGTTTTTAGCCGATGACGTAATGCTGCGTTGTTACCGGGACTCCTTTTACTGAACGGACGACGCAGCATTGCGTCGTTACCGAGCGAGTGTTAATTATTAATTTTATTTCTTAATTAGAATTTAGCAACCACTCTCAAATTTTTATTAACCCTCGCACTGACTGAAAGGCCGGAAAGTGTGGGAGGGAGGAAGGGCTCGCCATTATGAATATCAACACAGCCCACGTTGGTGATATACCATGTTGACGTTGACAAGATCGTTGCATTAGTTGCCTGAAGGTCCAATAACCTCATTTAGATAACTGCACTGGTTTTTCTCCTCACAGTTGATAAGTAACCAAACATAATACGTAAGATTTGGTCATTTATTGTGTATGTAAGGTGTTAGGAGTGAGCATGGTTACACTACAGCACATCACCATAATCAAAAGTGAGAATACTAATTCTTCAACTTCAAATAGAAGTTAACAATTGATGAAACTGGGATTCTTTAATTACATAACCAATTGTGATTTTCCCAATCTAATAATTAAATTGCCGGCAGGAGAGAGAGCATCAACATTACGAGTCGCACAAGAGGCAGCCATATTCCCCACGAAATCGTTTCTGGTCCATGGACGTTGTTAATTGAGGCTTTCTCTGATCTACGGACTTTCTTAGACAGATAAGAATTTTGTTTACTACTAATTCCAATTCAGACAGTGCAGTAAATCATATAAATTAATTAATTAATCTGAAATAAACTTGGAGTATCAGAATTAATACTTTAAATCAAGTAAATAATACTGCACCATCTGAATTCAAATAATTAATAAATAACCCCCACTGTGGGAACTGTGTATAAAGTAACCTATTTTATACAGTTTGCTAGAAATTAGTTAAATAGTTAAGTTATCCACATAATCCCACATTGTTGGTCTGTCGTACCTAGATGGCTAATTGCTAGTCATTTGGACCTAGATGTGCCATAGCCTAATTTGCTACAGAACACATTAACTTAATCAAAACTTAATTCAAATAAATTATTGTTGCTAGTTCAGATAGAAGCAACAAACTTCATTAAAATAGCTAAAATAATTAAACAAACAACCTCGCAACAAATAATATCTAGATCACTAGGCTAGTGTCGCTGTAATTTGATAACAACATTAACAGTAGCACTTGCTGGCCTCATGATCTCGCCATAATACACATTTCGCAGCTAGACCTTTTTGTGAGAAATTATTCATTGATTGTGTTCACCTGTCATAAGAATCTTAAGGTTATAGAACTACTAAATAAAAAAGTACCATCATATATTACCAACACGTAATGAGAGGCTAAATGTTACTTTAAATTTACTTATCTATATTCCCAAGTTTAGGAATTGTTTAATCTTTGAAATAAATAAAAAAGAATTAAATATAAAAAATGAACTTGAGCTCTCCTAGTCTGCACCATCATTATAATCATTACAGTAGTTAGTGCCCACCTGTGAGGGCAGGATTACAGTACTGTATATATTTACAGTTAAGCGAGGCTTGTACCAAATGCTGTACAATCTAGCCATTTATTAATAATATATTGTGCAGACATAAGAAGGGTGGGACTAATTAGCACAAGTTGTGCTGAACACTAGACAGTGTTCATTATTTAAATTTGTGGTAAATAATACTTACATTTAACTCACTATGATTAGTGTTATAATACACCTGCGTAACACACTGAGGGGTAAGATGTAGAGCTGCACCATAATACCCAGGGTGATGCTGAAGAGACGACCTGATTCACAGTATCGACAAACATAACCGTAATCCACAAGTTGTATTGGATCATCACTCAAATTAACACACAATACTGTATACACAAAATGTAGATATACTTAATTGTGAATTGACTTTACCTATGACAGACAATATGTCTACCACCAGTACCTTGTACTAGTGAATCATAAAGGTTGTAACCTGACAGCTTCAGAAATGTGAGCAGCTAGCTCAGTCTTCCATTGTGACTCCTAAACTAGTTGAAAGCCACATAAAGGGTGGCACAACAAAAACCACAGAATGTTGCTGAAGCAGCAGATAAACACATACAAACCAGCTCAGGTTTCTTAAAGACTGTCTTGCTGAGCAAGTTCTCCCTCTTTCTTTATCTCACTTTCTCCAGTTCAACACTTCGGGTTCTCCTTTCCCTGAACATGCCCGCCTTCTTCTTCAAGAACTTATTCATGCCACCTCCTTGCAAGTTGACGAGGCTTTTCTTGCTGTTCGTCAACAGCAACGCTTTGTCCTCTTCTCTTCCCAGTGATCTATGCAATATCATTTTTCCAATTGCATTTGACACTGCTCACATCTCCTCTTCCCACCACTCCTCCACACTACACAACAAACTTCAATGCCTGATCTCCAACAGTCCTTGGGCCAAATACTCTCTCTCTGACTGTGTTACCAACCTTTCGTCCTACTCTCTTTCTAAGCACCAGCAAGAACTTCTTGGTCTTGGTCTGTCTTTTGCTACTTCCCCTGGCCCACGCTGTGGCATTGATCTCATTAGTTCCTTTGACAGGTTTGTCAATTCTAACTCTAGTACTCTTTCGGACCTGTCTGCCTTTAGAGGGGCCCTTATCCCCGTTCTTGACAGCTTGTTTTCTAAAAATCTCCACCTTCCTCGTCGCTTCCAGCTTGCCCTTGCCTCCCTAAAATCTAACAACTCTATTCTTATCCTTCCTTCCGACAAAAGCAATTCGGTGGTTGTCCTTGACCGTGAGGACTACCTCCGAAAAGCAGATGTCTTGCTCTCTGACTCTCGCACTTATGCTCCTCTGACTTCTAACCCTTTGGATCGCCTCAAAACTTCCTTTAACCGCAAACTAAGACAGCTCTCTAGTCTTTGCCCTCCTGACTTTGATCTCATTAAACATTTCCGTGTCATCTGCCCTTCTCTTCCTTATTTCTATGGTCTTCCTAAGACTCATAAACCTGGTGTTCCTCTTCGTCCTATCATTTCTTCACGGGGCTCTTGTCAGCTATCCTCTTGCCTCCTGGCTCGCTAAAACCCTAACACCTTACCTTGGCACTTTTTCCCCTGCCCACCTTCGTCACTCTCAGGACTTCATAGACAGACTGCGCCTGCAACCCTCTTGTAAGATGCTTAGTCTTGATGTCGACTCTGTTCACTAATGTTCCGCTCGATGACGTTCTCTCTTTCCTTAGACAGAAGGCGTCAGAGGGCCTCCTTCCTCTCCCACTTCCCACTGACGTTTTCCTCGATCTCATTAGACTCTGTGTTGAATCTAACTCTTTCTCTTTCAACGGTAAATATTACACTCAAACTTTCGGTGTCGCTATGGGTTCCCCTCTCTCCCCTGATCTTGCTAATTTCTACATGGAATACTTCGAAACTGTTCTTCTTCCTTCTATTGATACTCGTCCCTCTCTCTGGCTTCGCTATGTTGATGACATTTTTGCTTTATGGCCTCATGACCTTAATCTTTTCCAGCCTTTCCTCGCCTCTCTTAACAATCTGGCTCCTTCTATCCATTTCAAAGTTGAGTGGGAATCTAATTCCCTCCTTCCTTTTCTTGATGTTCATGTTCACAGCTCTGTGTCTGGGTTCTCTTTCTCTGTCTACCGTAAACCCATGCATAGTGGCATGTACATTCACTTCTTTTCCTACCATCCTCCTTCTGTTAAGAAAAGTGTCCTCGTCTCTCTCTTCCTCCGCGCTCTACGCATCAGCGACCCTCAGTTTCTTGATTCTGAAATTGCCTTTATCTACAAATCATTCTCTCACCTTGGTTATCCTTTGCATTTCATCAACTGTGCCTACTCTCAGGCTAAACGAAATTTCTTTCATCCTAAACCTGCTTCCAACACTAGTAGCACTGTACTATGCCTTCCCTTCATATCTGAACTCAAAACTTTTACCAATACCTTTCGTCCTCTTGACATTAAACTCGCCTTTCGACAAACTAACACACTTCGTAGCAATCTAGTTCACACTGCTCCTCCTGCTTCTAATGCTGCTGGTGTCTACTCTATTTCCTGTTCATCTTGTCCTCTCCAATACTTTGGCGAAACTGGCCGTACACTGAATGACAGACTTAAAGAACACAAGAGAAGTGTTAAGTCTGCAGACACTAACAATGCTCTCTTCTGCCATGTGAGGGATTCTAATCATCCCATTGATTGGTCTTCCTCCAAAATAATCTTTCCTGCCTCTACTCTACACAGACGCCGTCTTGTAGAATCGGCTCTTATACACAATGTACCCAACATGAACTTGAGTCCTGGCTTTGTTGCTGTGGACTCTTCCCTTTCACAGTATATACTCAAATGCTCTAATCTTTCTAACAAACGTGACTTAACATAAGCTTACCCCTTCCATTTATCTTTCTTTCTCTTTCCTTTTCTTTCTCTCTTCTCCCTTTTTCTGTTCATTGTTTTCTCCTACGCTCCCTTGCTATCCTCTTCTTATTCCTATTACTTTCTCCTTCGGTGGTTATAATAGGAGCTGCCTCGTATGGGCCAATAGGCCTTCTGCAGTTCTCATTATTACTACTATCCCCTACACCTTACTTTCCTCCTCAGCTCTCTCTTGCCTATTTATTGCCTGTCCCTACCTCATCACAATCGACTTGAGAATGGTCCAGGACGGACCGAAACGTCGTTGTCCCTTCAACTTCTAGTGTGTGGTCTGGTCAACATACTTCAGCCACGTTATTGTGACTCATCGCCTGCAAACACATACAAAGTCTCAATGAAGAAAAAATTAATGCAGACTGACTAGCCTGCAGGCCATTCCAAGCAATAGCCTGTTGGAGCAAGCTCTCAAAAGTTGAGCCTGGCCCTGGGCCAGGCTTGGGGAATAGAACAACTCCCAAAACCCCATCCAGGTAGATGACTTCCTTGCCAAAACAGCAAAATATGAGGAAAAAGTCAAAGATTGTCTGGCAGATTAATCCAAATACTAGAACAACTACCTAGACCTGGATTGAACCTGGATGAGGTTCTGGGAGTTGAAGAACTCTCCAGGCCTGGCCCAGGGCCAGGCTTGACTTGAGAACTTGGTTCAACAGGCTGTTACTGTACTTGGAATGGCCCGCAGGCCCACATATCCATTACACCCCACTTGGTAAGGCACTTCTTGCAGAAAACGTCCCATTTTTGAAGATTTCCTCTTTTGTTCCAGCAGTACAGTATTTCTTAAACTTGCTGAGAGGATATTGAACAACTATGGACCTCTGATGTTCATACATTCTCTGATTGTACCAATGGCACCTCTACTCTCTGCTGGCTCTATTCTGCATTTCCTTCCATATCTATCACTTCAGTATGTTGTTATTTTACTGTGAAAATTTGGGACCTGTCCCTTCATTATTTTCCATGTACAGTACTATATACATGATTAGACATGGCTCTTGTCTCCTTTCTGGGAAGTACATTTTTAGAGCTTTGAGAAGATCCTAATAGATTAGGTGCTTCATTGTGTCTATGTGTGCCGTATGTGTTATCTGTATTCTTTTTATTTCTGGAATCTGTTCCGTTCTGAAAGGAGAAGTGAATGTGGAGCAGTACTCAGGAGGGACGCACAAGCGATTTGAACAGTAAGAGCATTGTGATGGGATCCCAGGATTTGAAGGTTGTCATAATCCATCCTATCATTTTTCTAGCTGACACTATTTGCTTGGTTATGCCTTGATTGTTTCAAGCATAGGTTGGACATGTATATGAGTGGGATTGGGTGGTTATAAACAGGAGCTGCCTCGTATGGGTCAAATAGGCCTTCTGCAGTTATCTTTATTCTTATGTTCGTATGCTCCTTAAACATTAGGTCGTCAGACATCATTCCCAGAACCTTAATGTGGTCCTCAGGTGACAGTTTTCTATCTAGAACCACCCCTAGATCCCTTTCTTTGTCAGAATTCTTTAAAGATTTCTCACATAAATTATAAGTTGTGTGGGGTCTATGTTCTCCAATTCCACATTCCATAACATGCATTTATTCACATTAAATTCCATTTGCCAAGTGTTGCTCCATATACTTATTTTGTCCAGGTCTTCTTGAAGGGCATGACAATCATCTAGATTTCTTATCTTCCCTATTATCTTAGCATCATCAGCAAACATGTTCATGTAATTCTGTATTCCCACTGGTAGATCGTTTATGTAAACAATAAACATTACCGGTGCAAGAACTGAACCCTGTGGTACTCCACTCGTGACATTCCTCCAATCCGATACCTTGCCTCTGATTGTGGCCGTCATTTTTCTGTCAGTTAGGAAATTTTTCATCCATGTTAGTAGCTTACCTGTCACCCCTCCAATATGTTACCAGTTTCCAGAACAACCTCTTATGGGGAACTCTGTCGAAAGCCTTCTTTAGGTCCAGATAGATGCAGTCAACCCAACCATCTCTTTCCTGTAGAATCTCTGTGGTTCGATCATAAAAACTGAGTAAGTTCGTTACACAGGATCTTCCAAATCAAAATCCATACTGTCTGTCTGATATTATATCGTTTTCCTCCAGGTGCTCTACCCATTTAGATTTAATTATTTTTTCCAATATTTTGACTATTACACTTGTCAATGATACAGGTCTATAATTAAGGGGGCTCTTCCCTGCTTCCACTTTTGTAGATTGGAACTGTTAGCCTTTTTCCACACATCAGCTACAACTCCTGTACACAGAGATGCCTGAAAAATCAGTTGAAGTGGAATGCTGAGCTCAGGTGCACATTCTCTCTGAACCCATAGTGAAACTCCATCTGGACCAACTGCTTTGTTCTTACTTAGCTCCTTGAACATTTTTTCCACTTTGTCTCTAGACACCACTATGTGCTCTATGTTGTTCTCTGGAATTCTTATTGTGTCTGGTTCCCTAAAGATTTCATTTTGTACAAACACACTTTGGAACTTTTCATTTAGTGTTTCACACATTTCCTTTTCATTTTCTGTGAATCTATTTCCCATTTTCAACCTCTGAATATTATCCTTTACCTGCAATTTGTTGTTTATGAATTTATAGAATAGACCTGGTTCTGTTTTACATTTGTCTGCAATCCCCTTTTCAAAATTTCTTTCTGACACTCTCCTCACTGCTGTGTAGTTGTTTCTTGCATCTTTGTATTGCTGGTATGTTTGGGGGTTTGGCCTCTTCCTGTATTGATTCCATTTTTGTGTCTTTTGGTCTCTGGCCCTCTCGCAATTTCTATTGAACCAATCCTGTTAACTAGTTCTGCATCTCTGTTTTGGTATAAATTTTTTTGTGCCTTTATCATATATTTCACAAAACTTGACATACATCTCATTCACTTCCTTGTCTAGTAACAAGTCTGTCCAATTATACTCACTAAATTATACTCACTAAAATTCTAAGGTTGCCATAATGTCCTCTCCTGAAGTCAGGTTTTTCAACTGCTTCAACCTCTTTATTTTCTTCCAGATTATAACGCATTGCATACTTTATTCCCCAAAAGACATGGTCACTTTTACCCAAGGGAGGAAGGTACTGAATGTCAAATATCTCTTCCTCCTTTCTGGTAAATATCAAATCTAGCACGGAGGGAACATCCCCTTCCCTCATCCTCGTAGCTTGTTTAACATGTTGATACAGGAATGTTTCCAGGATGAGGTCTACAAATCTACAGGTCCAAAAATCTTGTGTTTTAGCTTCATATGCTTCCTAGTCTATGGATTTCAAGTTGAAGTCACCGACTATCAACAGTCGTGATCTATTGTTATCCGCTCTCACTATAATCTCTCTCATTGTTGTTATAAGACCTTCTCGTTTACTATCTAGCTCCTCCTTTGACCATGTGCTGCTTGGTGGTGGATTATATGCATTTATGATCATTAGTTTATCATCCTCATGGCAGATCTCTAGTGCTATTATGTCAACTTCTTGTGGATTGGCAGTCATTATTTCCTTCACCTTTAGGTGTTCTTTCACCAGCACAGCAACGCCACCGCCTTTCCTAATTTTTCTGTCCCGTCTCCAAATTGAATAGTCCCTTGGGAATGACCTCATTTAAAATAACATCTTCAAGTTTTGTCTCCGTGAGTGCAACAATGTCTGGTGTCTGCAGCTGTATTACATCACTTAACTCCAGTATCTTCGATTACACTCCATCTACGTTGGTGTATGCAATCTTCAGGAACTTGTTCCCCCTCTCTCTCTATTGATTTTGTTGGTTTGCCTTTATGTACCACTTTACTGGTCTGCCTACCCCTATCACTTTGTAGAAAAAAGAATTGATTTCTTCTTCATTCCTGCTCTCATTTAAACGTTTTGCCTCGGCAAGGTACAGTTTCAGCTTCTCTCTATCTTCTTTTGAAAGATCTCTTCTTAACGACCACACTTTCCCATCCTCATCACTTTGTAATTTTCTAGCATTCCTTAGTACTTCTTCCATCTGTTTGGCATCGTTTAGGGTGATCCTCAAAGGTCGATCTTTCCCTTTTACGTATCTGCCTATTCTCCTGTAGTCGCACAAATTCTCTATGGTAGTAAGACCTTCTACAAGGCCAACAATTTTATCTACTACTTTTGCTTCTTCTACAGCTCTTTCTGACCTAGATGTTACCTCCTTTTCTTTGCAACCAAAAATTATCAGGGACTTACTCCGATCAACTGTGTTTTGCACCAACTTCGGGTTAGATGCCAATTCCTTTCTCACTTCCAGCCTAATGTTTGTTTTATCTTGGTTGCTGCAGTGTTTGGCTTCCTTTACTGCTTCAATTTTTTCCTTCTCCTTGGCCACTTGGGCATAGGTGAGTTGCATATCTTTCTTGCACTGTTCAATTCCCTGTGTAACTTCCTCCATCTGTGCTGACAAAAACTGTTTCTCCTGTTGAATTTCCTTACCTAACCTATTGTAGTCATTTGTTTAAATTTACTTTAACTTCTTCCAAACCTATTTTTAAGAGTTTATTTTCTTCTTCCATGGCTTTGCAATTTGTTTCCAATTGATTCTTATCCTTGCACAAGTCTTTCACTAAACCCTCAAGACATAAAACTTTGCTATTCAAATGGTCATTACTTTCTTTCAATTTACTAATTATTTCTACATGAGAGTTCACTATAGTATCTAATTTTACCAACTTATGTAGACTGCTAATATCAATGCTTTCTTCATTGAATCCCTCAAAATCAAGCTCTGTTTTGTTTTTCCTCTTGCCGGTGGCCATCTTGAATGTTCTTCTCTGCACTGGAAACACCAGGGCAACTTTTTCTCATCCGATTTTTCACTTCCCTTAGCACATTCCTGTTATCTCGCCTATTTTTCAAAAGCACTGTACCTTTGTTCTCTGGGACACCACTCTATCATCAACCTGTACTACAATACTTAGGATTGTTGAAATATGCTGGAGCTCCTCTGATGCAAGTGTTGACCCTAAGGGGTGTCACTTCCTCCTTTGTCAATGCTGTCAATCCTCCTTTGTGGTTGTAGTTGACTCACAGTATACATGGCTCTGGAGTCCTTTAATTCAGTTCATCCGGTGGTAGTTGAGATTCAACATTGGCTGTTTCTTATCTCTAGTAGATTTAAGACAGTTGAGTTTTGCTGGGTTCCCAGCTATATTGGTATCTCTTTAAATGAGTAATTACCTAAGTGTAATTACCTAAGTGTAGTTACAGGATGAGAGCTACGCTCGTGGTGTCCCGTCTTCCCAGCACTCTTTGTCATATAACGCTTTGAAACTACTGACGGTCTTGGCCTCCACCACCTTCTCACTTAACTTGTTCCAACCGTCTACCACTCTATTTGCGAAGGTGAATTTTCTTATATTTCTTCGGCATCTGTGTTTAGCTAGTTTAAATCTATGACCTCTTGTTCTTGAAGTTCCAGGTCTCAGGAAGTCTTCCCTGTCGATTTTGTCAATTCCTGTTACTATTTTGTATGTAGTGATCATATCACCTCTTTTTCTTCTGTCTTCTAGTTTTGGCATATTTAATGCTTCTAACCTCTCCTCGTAGCTCTTGCCCTTCAGTTCTGGGAGCCACTTAGTAGCATGTCTTTGCACCTTTTCCAGTTTGTTGATGTGCTTCTTAAGATATGGGCACCACACAACAGCTGCATATTCTAGCTTTGGCCTAACAAAAGTCATGAACAATTTCTTTAGTATATCACCATCCATGTATTTAAATGCAATTCTGAAGTTAGAAAGCATAGCATAGGCTCCTTGCACAATATTCTTTATGTGGTCCTCAGGTGATAGTTTTCTATCTAGAACCACTCCTAGATCTCTTTCTTTATCAGAATTCTTTAAAGATTTCTCACATAATATATAGGTTGTGTGGGGTCTATGTTCTCCTATTCCACATTCCATAACATGACATTTATTAACATTAAATTCCATTTGCCAAGTGGTGCTCCATATACTTATTTTGTCCAGGTCTTTTTGAAGGGCATGACAGTCATCTAAATTTCTTATCCTTCCTATTATCTTAGCATCATCAGCAAACATGTTCATATAATTCTGTATACCAACTGGTAGATCATTTATGTACACAATAAACATCACTGGTGCAAGAACTGAACCCTGTGGTACTCCACTTGTGACATTTCTCCATTCTGATACATTGCCTCTGATTACTGCCCTCATTTTTCAATCAGTCAGAAAATTTTTCATCCATGATAGAAGCTTACCTGTCACCCCTCCAATATTTTCCAGTTTCCAGAACAACCTCTTATGTGGAACTCTGTCGAAAGCCTTTTTTAGGTCCAGATAGATGCAGTCAACCCAACCATCTCTTTCCTGTAATATCTCTGTGGCTCGATCATAGAAACTGAGTAAATTCGATACACAGGATCTTCCAGATCGAAAACCATACTGTCTGTCTGATATTATATCATTTCTCTCTAGGTGTTCTACCGATTTAGTTTTGATTAGTTTTTCCAATACTTTCACTATTACACTTGTCAATGATACAGGTCTATAATTGAGGGGGTCTTCCCTGCTGCCACTTTTGTAGATTGGAACTATGTTAGCCTGTTTCCACCCGTCTGCTACGATTCCTGTACACAGGGATGCCTGAAAGATCAGGTGAAGTGGAATGCTGAGCTCAGATGCACATTCTCTCAGAACCCATGGTGAAACGCCATCTGGGCCAGCTGCTTTGTTCTTACCGAGCTCCTTGAGCATTTTTTCCACTTCGTCTCTAGACACCTCTATGTGTTCTATGTTGTTCTCTGGAATTCTTATTGTATCTGGTTCCCTAAAGATTTCATTTTGTACAAACACACTTTGGAACTTTTCGTTTAGTGTTTCACACATTTCCTTTTCATCTTCCGTGAATCTATTTCCCATTTTCAACCTCTGAATATTATCCTTTACCTGCAATTTGTTGTTTATGAATTTATAGAATAGACCTGGTTCTGTTTTACATTTGTCCGCAATCCCTTTTTCAAAATTTCTTTCTGCCTCTCTCCTCACTGCCGTGTAGTTGTTTCTCGCATCTTTGTATCGCTGGTATGTTTGGGGGTTCGGCCTCTTCCTGTATTGATTCCATTTTTGTGTCTTTCGGTCTCTAGCCCTCTCGCAATTTCTATTGAACCAATCCTGTTTCCTAGTTCTGCATCTCTGTTTTGGTATAAATTTTTTTTGTGCCTTTATCATATATTTCACAAAACTTGCCATACAACTCATTCACTTCCTTGCCTAGCATCAAGTCTGTCCAATTATACTCACTAAAAAAATTTCTAAGGTCACCATAATGTCCTCTCCTGAAGTCTGGTTTTTCAACTGCTTCAACCTCCTTATTTTCTTCCAGCTTATAACGCATTGCATACTTTATTCCCAAAAAGACATGGTCACTTTTACCCAAGGGAGGAAGGTACTGAATGTCAAATATCTCTTCCTCCTTCCTGGTAAATATCAAATCTAGCATGGAGGGAACGTCCCCTTCCCTCATCCTCGTAGCTTGTTTAACATGTTGATACAAGAATGTTTCCAGGATGAGGTCTACAAATTTACAGGTCCAAAAATCTTCTGTTTTAGCTTCATATGCTTCCCAGTCTATGGATTTCAAGTTGAAGTCACCGACTATCAACAGTCGTGATCTATCGTTATCCGCTCTCGCTATAATCTCTCTCATTATTGTTATAAGACCTTCACGTTTACTATCTAGCTCCTCCTTTGACCATGTGCTGCTTGGCGGTGGACTATATGCATTTATCATCATTAGTTTATCATCCTCATAGCAGATCTCTAGTGCTATTATGTCAACTTCTTGTGGATTGGCAGTCATTATTTCCTTCACCTTTAGGTGTTCTTTTACCAGCACAGCAACGCCACCGCCTTTCCTAATTTTTCTGTCCCGTCTCCAAATTGAGTAGCCCCTTGGGAATATGACCTCATTTAAAATTACATCTTCAAGTTTTGTCTCCGTGAGTGCAACAATGTCTGGTGTCTGCAGCTGTATTACATCACTTAACTCCAGTATCTTCGATCTCACTCCATCTATGTTGGTGTATGCAATCTTCAGGAACTTGTTCCCCCTCTCCTTATTCTTCACTCCCCCTCTCTCTATTGATTTTGTTGGTTTGCCTTTATGTACCACTTTACTGGTTTGCCTACCCCTATCACTTTGTAGAAAAAAGAATTTATTTCTTCTTCATTCCTGCTCTCATTTAAATGTTTTGCCTCGGCGAGGTTCAGTTTCAGCTTCTCTCTATCTTCTTTTGAAAGATCTCGTCTTAATGACCACCCTTTCCCATCCTCATCCCTTTGCAATTTTCTAGCATTCCTTAGTACTTCTTCCATCTGTTTGGCACCGTTTAGGGTGATCCTCAAAGGTCGATCTTTCCCTTTTACGTACCTGCCTATTCTCCTGTAGTCGCACACATTCTCTCTGTTTGTAAGACCTTCCACGAGGCCAACAATTTTATCTACTACTTTAGCTTCTTCTACAGCTCTTTCTGACCTAGATGTTATCGCCTTTTCTTTGCAGCCAAAAATGATCAGGGACTTACTCCGATCAACTGTGTTTTGCACCAACTTCGGGTTAGATGCCAATTCTTTCCTCACTTCTAGCCTAATGTTTGTTTTATCTTGGTTGCTGCAGTGTTTGACTTCCTTTACTGCTTCTTCTATTTTTTCCTTCTCCTTGGCCACTTGTGCATAAGTGAGTTGCATATCTTTCTTGCACTGTTCTATTCCCTGTGTAACTTCCTCCATCTGTGCTGACAAAAGCTGTTTCTCCTGTTGAATTTCCTTGCCTAACCTATTGTAGTCATTTATGTTTAAATTTACTTTAACTTCTTCCAAACCTATTTTTAAGAGTTTATTTTCTTCTTCCATAGCTTTGCAATTTGTTTCCAATTGATTCTTATCCTTGCGCAAGTCTTTCACTAAACCCTCAAGACATAAAACTTTGCTATTCAAATGGTCATTACTTTCTTTCAATTTACTAATTATTTCTACATGAGAGTTCACTATAGTATCTAAATTTACCAACTTGTTATGTAGACTACTAATATCAATGCTTTCTTCATTGAATCCCTCAAAATCAAGCTCTGTTTTGTTTTTCCCCTTGCCAGTGGCCATCTTGAATGTTCTTCTCTGCACTGTAAACACTAGGGCAACTTTTTCTCATCCGATTTTTCACTTCCCTTAGCACTTTCCTGTTATCTCACCTATTTTTCAAGAGCACTATACCTTTATGTTCTCTGGGACACCACTCACTACCATCAACCTGTACTACAATACTTAGGATTGTTGAAATATGCTGGAGCTCCTCTGCTGCAAGTGAGTGTGCAGTTGCTGCTGCTAGGGATGCTATATGCACTTGTCCCACCTTCCAACTTTTACCCAGTTATTCATTTCTCCATCCTTGCCAATTGGCAGGGTTGTTGGTCTTGTTACTGGTAACAAACTGCATATTCTTAAGAGTAGTGTGTCCCTGTGGCCTTCTTCCTACCACTGTAACCGGCTGTGGGATACGGCTCTGGCAAGGTTGCGTACTGGCCATGTGTGCTTAACTCACGGACACTTAATGGAGCGCTGTCCTGCTCCTTATTGTCCTAACTGCATTGTCCCTCTTACAGTTATGCATATCCTTGTTGAATGTCCTGACTTCCAGGACGAGCGTGTGTCCTGCTTTCCAACCATCCCTCGATAGAATTCTTGGTGAATCGGATACTTTTGATATCGTTCGCCTTAAGCATTTCTGTTCTCATATTGGCATCCTCAGTGATATTTAGCGCCCTCTGATTATCCCGCACATTTGATGGTGCTACATAGCCTTCCCAACTTGATGCCTTCTTTGATAATTACTTACAACAGGGCTTAAATATTGTTTGCTCTGCAATGAAAAACATCCAATATATCAATGCCTTTAAATACCCAGACTGTGCTAGTAAGATTGGTCATGTGCTGCAAAGGTATACGAAACTTCTGAGAGCTCATCAACCTAGCAGCTGCGAGACACAACTAGATGTTTCTTAAATGTGGCAATTTAGGGGGCCTCGTAGCCTGGTGGATAGCGCGCAGGACTCGTAATTCTGTGACGCGGGTTCGATTCCCGCACGAGGCGGAAACAAATGGGCAAAGTTTCTTTCACCCTGAATGCCCCTGTTACCTAGCAGTAAATAGGTACCTGGGAGTTAGTCAGCTGTCACGGGCTGCTTCCTGGGGGTGGAGGCCTGGTCGAGGACCGGGCCGCGGGGACACTAAAGCCCCGAAATCATCTCAAGATAACCTCAAGATATGGGTTACATCATATAGCTTTGTGTGAGGGAGACAAACCCCACAGTCCCCCAAAGCTAAAACTAAATCCACTACAGTATTCCAGTACTGCAAAATTGAAGGAAGTGTAGGAGCCATGCTGGCCCAAACTAACACTGCTGCAACCCTACCACAGCCATACTAACAAACGAAACAAACAAACTCCTGGTCAGATTGTTGTTTGATGAGGGTTCGCAAAAACATTTGTCACCCAATGGGTGGCAGTTACTAAGACTGTATACTAAGGTGTATTTTAGTTTGTGTATAAATATTAAAACCAGTTATGAATATATTATGGTTTCTAACTAATAGTGGACCTAGATTCTACGACGTGGTTAAACCATGTGTTTGGGTAGGTACATTAAAGCTGTATTTGCTATAATCTTGGAAGCAGTCCCATCTGACCTACATGTGCCTGGTCTAGGGACCATGACAAAACACTTAAAACAAACAGGGAGTCAAACTTGCTGACTCACAAATTAATTCTGATCATATCCAAGACTTAGAGGTGTTGATGGGGTCAGATTATTACCACAAATTCATCTCAGTTAGACATAAACTGCACAGGATGACTGTTCTGAACATTGGCAGGGAGTTTGTTACTGACTGGATCTGTACTAAAGTTAAACCAGTTAAATCCTGCAGAAAGTATACAAGTCGAGACTGTCATAGTTGCCAGGTTGGGACTGGAACTAGTACTGTACATAAACTCTGGGATCTAAACACTCTTGGTATCACCCTAGAATAAATCAGTCCAGATGATAAAAACCACTTACCAAATTTATCTAAGACTCGGTGTATAAAGGTGACCAATACTGGGTCAGATTACTGTGTCAGAAGAGTTCGATATTACTCTTGTTGATTTTTCAAGATAACTTTACTGGTTAATTTGTAGGAGCTTGAGAAGGAAAACATGTTGCATATAGGGAAAAGAACTATCAGGAGAAGTGCCAAGCCATTATGACTAAATAGCACTTAGATTGCATGAAGCGAGACTGTCGCTCTACCGACCAGCCCAGGTGGCTCATGTAACACATAATGGTTCAGAGATAAATATATTCATATTTAATTTTTTTAAAAGACCAAATATGTTGTTTTGTTATTTTAAGGCAATTTACAATTTAAACCTTTATTTTAATGTATTATTTTTGTATGAATGCCAAAGGGAAAAGTTACACAAAAACTTTTAATTTACATATTTCCAGTTAGAGCAGCTGTTTTTTTTTTTTGAAAGAAAATATGTATCAATTTTGTTTGTACTACAGGTATTATATTCCAGAATATTTGGCATATTTTTTTTGTTCTAGCAGGTTGTGATATGTATATTTCATTTACTGGATGGGGTTTTCTTACTTGAATTATCTTTGAAAATTACTAATTATTTAAATCTGTTCATATTTGAATATTAAGTTGCAAGAAAGGTTCAGTTCTAATTTCTTTAGCAAATATTTACAGGTCTAGTGTAATGACATACAGCATACCAGAGTTAAAAGCAGCATGGATAGATTATATTAATTAGAATTGTTAAAAGGAATAAAATACTGTATTAATGTCTGCAGGTAAATTATATTGAAGTAAAAAAACTTTACTGTTCACTCTCAAATGAAGTTTCTTCCTAGGTTCAGAGAGGATTTGTTCACTATCAACAGTTTGTAACTAGGAGTGTACTAAACATCCCAATGGATGCAAATTTTATAGAAAGTGGTCATAGGAACATGATAAGTTACATGAAATGGTAAAAATTTAAAATTAATATATGCACTGCTGAAAGTACTGGAAAGTCAATAGTCTTAAATTCAAAAGTTTGCATATGGAATAAAAGAAAAACATACAAAATCAATGGGGCTCTAAACATTTTGGCCAACATCCCGGTGTATAAACTTGTCACTGGCAGAACTTTACCAAATATTTCCCTCATAACATTAGACATAGATAAAACCATCAGAATATCCCACAAAAACTAACTTGTAGTTATTTATCATGTTATGAACTACTGTATCCCCCATACCTTGCTACCCACACTGCCATACCTAAGCAGTGTAGGAGATAGTTCCCAAAGTTTTGTTTTAAGTGTGTAATTTTTTTTTTTTTTTCAGAAGGCAGCATTGCAGAAACAGCTGGTGTCTGTTGATTCATCATGGCCCATGAAGCGATGTAAGAAGTCAGTCGGCAATGGGAATATGATAGTCAAAATTTTCTTGGCAGAAATTGTGTTCAGTGTCTGAAAGAAATGCTGTGTGTTGGATACCAAATCTTAATTAAGTGAATGATACTTATAAATATAGTTTGTACGAGGATCCTCTCCTCCATCGTATCGTCTTGTCATGGTGAGGGGCTCACGTACACCTCCCTGGGACTGGTGAGGGTTGCCTTCGCCCCCTCTCCTGCCCCTCTTTGGGTGCTGTACATGCAGAAGGGCACCATGTAGGGTCCTTGAGTCACAGGACTGCCCGCTGGAGGGGTTGCCCCTGAGGGGCTGCCCTAAGTGGCTGGCTGGGTGTCCAGGCTGGGGCGAAAGGGATAATGAGGTCTTGGCACCAGTGTGGGAGAGTGGATGGAGCAGGAGGACTCCCCTGTTAAAAAGGGGGAGCACCACTGGGGATGACGCACCCCTTCCTGCACTGGCCCGCGCTCGACCTCCCTGGCTCCCTTGGTAAGTGGTATCCCTTGGTTCCAGGGCCCAGACTTAGAACGAATGCTGTATGGGAAAACGAAACAACCTCTCTTACCCAGGCTCATGGGGTGGGCGACCAGGCCCCAGAGTCGGACTGTAATGGAAGACCAGACTCTGTAGCTCCCATTACATTGGGTCCAGACAGGATTACTCCCCTCCCTCTGTGGAAGGGTCGAGCCCCAAATCCCCAGTGGTGACCACCTTGTCCCCTGACATGGCTCTGTCTCTCATTGTGACTACTGGGCCTTTTAACCTTCTCTCTGGGGGTTCTCAATGCTGAACCTGCCACGGTCGCACCCACCCGATCCCTTTCCGTATTAATACGTACCATGCCTTGTTTGGTCCTGCTACGTGGGCTAAATACTTCGATCTCGACTGTCTGGATTCTACACCTGACGATTTCTTCCTCCATAAACACCTTGTTGATTCGGTAGATGCCTCTTACTTTTAACCACTCCTGTCTTGGTACACGTGTCGTTGCTGCTGCTCCTCAGGATGCAGGTACCCGCTTAGCCGCATTGTCCAGCATTGGGAGACCCCTGTTAGGGGTCTCCAAAAACACAGTTGAATACCAATGTTGGCACTGTTTTCCTCCTGCACCATGTTGCAACTGGTGTTAGGGACCTCAAAGACTGCCATGAGGATATTAAACATATCCTCGAAGCCCAAGGCTATTCTGTCCTGTCCTCCAAGTAGACATGTTCACTAGACCCCCCTGTGGGTGTCGCCATCAGCCCCTTCGAGTTGTGAAAATTGGTTTTGATAGTAGGACCCTTCCGCCTCCTATAATTCTTGCTGGTGCCAGATGCTCCATTCAGGAGTACATTCCCTCTCCTAGGCTTTCCAATAAGTGCTGGAAATTTGGGCATAGTGCCCTCAAATGCACAAGTGCTGTGTGGTTATACCCCATGTATGGGGAAGGAGGTCACTCTGAGTGCTCTTCTCACCAGGCTTGCTGCCTCGATTGCAGTGAGGCCCACCCTACCTTCTCCTACGAGTGTATACATTACAAACTTGAGGAAGCCGTCCTCAACTTGAAACACCGGGATCATTTGTCTTTTTCTGAAGTGAGGCGGCAAGTCTGCCTTCTCAACCCTTCGCTAGCATATCTTATGCTCACGTGTTGCATTCCACCTCTCCTCGCCCTTCCCCCTTACTCAGTCTAACAACCGTTTCCAGACCTTAGACCCGAACACGCCCACCGACTCTTCCCCTGCTCCTTTACGTTCTGACCCGAAGGGTTCCCCTTCTGGTTCTCCATCTGGAGTTTTCCACCCTTCCCAGTCTGCTGTGTCTCCTGTGTCTTCTTTCCCATCTCCCCCTGATCCTTCTTTCCGCCCCTTCCCCCTGTCTCTTGGCCCTCCATGCTGCCTGTCTGTCCAGGCTGTTGTCCATCATCCTCCCAGCACTCATGTTGTTCGTTCTCATTCTTCTGTTGAGACAATTGAGTCTGTCGCCCTGTACGTTGCTGCTGGCACACCTGTCTGTCAGAAACGTAAGCCTGGCTTCTCTCCTTCCTCCTCCCCATCAGGTAAGAAGGCATCGCTTTCTGCCTCGACCCCCACCTCTGACTCCGAGTGCTTCCCCCTCCCATGTCGCAATGTCGATTGTGCCACGACATGGTTAAAAGAATTACAACCGGGAGTGCTAACCATGTTGTGGCGCAATCGACTAAGGCTCATCTGGGATTATCCCGGATGAAAGTTCGAACCCCTCATCACGGCCCTTGTGGATTTGTTCATTTTGTACTCAACCACTCTGCCTCTTTTTGGCAATATGAAAGTGTACCCCAAAGTAGTGTTCTGAGCACTACTGTTTTTCTGGTTGCCCTCAATGGTCTTTCCTCCCTTCTGGCATCTTCTCCGCTCTTTATATCGATGATCTTACCCTTTGCTGTTGGTGGTGATTCGCCTCTCCTTCAACAGCGGCTTCAACTTGTGACTGATACTGTGTCATCTTGAGCCACCAATCATGGCTTCAGGTTCTCTACAACTAAGACTTGTGCTATGACTTACTCGGAAGCAGGTCATTCTTCGTCCCTCTTTGTCGCTTTATGGTCATACCCTTGTGTACAAAGATTCTGCCAAGCTTCTGAGGTTAATCTTTGACACTCGTTTTTTGTGGTCACCCCATCTCTTACCTCCAAGTTGAATGCTCTAAGGCCCTCAACCTACTTCAGGTTTTGTCTCATACTTCTTGGGGAGCAGATAGGCGCACACTCCTCTCTTTACATTCCTCTCTCATACTGTCTAAACTCTATTATGGTTTCCCTGCTTACTCGTCTGCTTCTCCTACTCTTCACTGTCTTGATGCTCTGCACCATACTGGGTTGCGCCTCAGCTCTGGTGCCTTTCATTCGACTTCTACTCTCAGCTTGTATGTTGAAACTGGCTGGTGTTTTTAGTACAAAAAACACCTCACTCTCGCCTATGTTGTGCTTTGACTTTTACCCCTCCTTCCCCTTCACCACCTTCCTCCTTCCTTTTGTCTCGCCTACAAAATTCTCTTTCGGTTAGCGTTACTGATAATTCTTGTGTTGTTCCGTCCTTGCCCTCGTGAAGGATCCCCCCCCCCCCCCTTCCTAAATTTTGTAAAACCCTAACCCACGTGATTAAAGTTTTTACCTTTCCTACAGTTCTGAAACTTTTTTTCCTTGAACAGTTTTCTTCACACTCCCGCTCCATTTCTGTGTTCACCGCTGGGTCTAAGTCTGTAGAGGGTGTAAGCTACTCTGTTGTTTTTCCTGACCACACCTATGTGTCACCTGCCTCTGGAAACTAGCATCTTCATGGCAGAACTTTATGCTATTCTCTATGCTCTTCGTCTCCTGCTTTCTCACTGTCAATCCTCCTTTGTGGTTGTAGTTGACTCTTGCAATGCCTTCGTGGCTCTGGAGTCCTTTAATCCAGTTCATCTGGTGGTCATCGAGATTCAACATTGGCTGTTTCTTATCTCCAGTAAATTTAAATCCGTAGAGATTAGCTGGGTCCCCAGCCATATTGGTGTTTAAATGAGCGTGCGGATGCTGCCACTAGGGAAGCTGTCCGCTCTTGTCCCATCTCCCGTAAAGGCATTCCTTATTCCAACTTTTATCCGGTTATTCATTCCTCCATCCTTGCCCATTGGCAGGGTTGGAGGAATGTTGTCTTCTGTTGTATGTAACTGCGTACTCTTAGTGTAGTGTGTCCCCGTGGCCATCCTACCACTGTAACCGGCGGTGGGAAACGGCTCTAGCAAGGTTGCATATTGGCCCTATGCACCTAACTCACGGTCACTTAATGGAGCGCCGCCCTGCTCCTTACTGTCCAAATTGCATTGTCCCTCTTACAGTTGTGCATATCCTTGTTGAATGTCCTGACTTCCAGGACGAGTGTGTATCTTGCTCTCCGACCGTCCCTTGCGGTCACTTGTCCCTCAATGGAATTCTTGGTGAATCAGATGCTTTTAATATCGTTCACCTTATGCATTACTGTTCTCGTATTGGCATCCTTGGTGATATTTAGCGGCCACTGATTATTCCACACATTTGATGGTGCTACATAGCCATCCCGATTTGATGCCTTTTTTAAAATTACTTACATAAACTTCCCGGTTTGGTGCCTTTTGATAATTACCTTACATAGCCTTCCTGGTTTTGGTGCCTTTTGATAATTACTTGCCCTGTAATGTACAATATTGAAAGTTCTGCAGTGTTTCTAAAATAAGTACAATGTGTAATGTTATATATAGTAGTTGCAGTGTAAACAGTGGTTACGTTACCAACAATTATAATTAAATTCTAGGGTCTCTGTAATCTTTCTGGGAGGGCTCCTATGGTGGCTCATTACTTAGAAAGCTCTCCCAGTTTAATCCACACTATGTCCTTGCAAGATAAGATATTGTAAGCCTGCAAGCCTGCCAGAGGCAACCCCCACCCACCCCTGCTGAAGACACACAAGCAGCAGGGGATTTTATTTTGTGGTAGGTCAATAAAGAAAGAAAGAAAAAAAAAGAAAAGAAAAAAAAAAAAGTGGCGGCAGAACCTAAACATAGAATCTGGAAAGTAAACAGAAAATGAGGCCACAAAACAGAGAACTCTATCATAAAGCAGTTCACTCATTAGTCCCACCTGCACGCTACAAAGGGACTACTAGACTTCCTCCTCAATCCTTTAGCCTCGAATCTGTCATGAATCTGTCATTTAGCCAGGAAGACGAGAAAACCAAAGCCTCTGAATGGGGAAGGGAGGGTCTCAAGGACCCATCAAAGGCTCTTCATAACATTCGTCGATTTTTTTGCTCTCGGGTCAATTATAGGATGTACAAAAAACTACCTGCAGGTTTTTTTTGTAGGTGACTGCATGGCTAGGAATGCATTAAACTGGAGTTATGTTTCGGGTGCGTGTGCGCTAGCAAGTCCTTTTTCATTACCCTTGCATTATTGTGCATGAATGTTCCCATGATAATAAATGGGTAATTATTGTGCATGAATGTTCCCATGATAATAAATGGGTACATGAACCAATTTGTATTATTAAATTCCCACAAATTTAGAAAAACTAGTTTAACAGGATATGTAGAAAGTACCTATTTGAATAGGTAGTACCTATTTGAATAGGTAGTACCTATTTGAATAGGTAGTACCTATTTGAATAGGTAGTACCTATTCAAATAGGTAGAATACATACAAATTTGCAATAATAAAGTCCAAAAAATGTGGAAAACAATTTACATAAGGATAGAAAAAGTACCTATTTGAATAGGTAGAAAGTACCTATTCAAATAGGTATTACCTATTTGAATAGGTACTACCTATTTGAATAGGTAGAATAGGTCTATGTTAAAATTTGCAGTAATAGTCCAACAAACGATGTTAAAATTTGCAGTAATAGTCCAACAAACGTAGAAGACTAATTTTCATAAGGATAGAAAAAGTACCTATTTGAATAGGTAAAAAATACCTATTTGAATAGGTAGTACCTATTTGAATAGGTAGAATAGGTATATGTTTAAGTTTGCAATAATAGTCCAACAAATGTAGAATAATTTTCATATAGAAAAAGTACCTATTTGAATAGGTAGAAAATACCTATTTGAATAGGTAGAAAATACCTATTTGAATAGGTAGTACCTATTTGAATAGGTATATGTTCAAGTTTGCAATAATAGTCCAACAAATGTAGAATAATTTTCATATAGAAAAAGTACCTATTTGAATAGGTAGAAAATACCTATTTGAATAGGTAGAAAATACCTATTTGAATAGGTAGTACCTATTTGAATAGGTATATGTTTAAGTTTGCAATAATAGTCCAACAAATGTAGAATAATTTTCATAAGGATAGAAAAAGTACCTATTTGAATAGGTAAAAATTACCTATTTGAATAGGTAGAAAATACCTATTTTAATAGGTAGTACCTATTTGAATAGGTATATGTTCAAGTTTGCAATAATACTCCATCGTAGAATAATTTTCATAAGGATATAAAAAAGTACTTATTTGAATAGGTAGAAAGTACTTATTTGAATAGGTTGTACCTATTTGAATAGGTATATGTTAAAATTTGCAATAATAGTCTAATGTAGAAGACTAATTTTCATAAGGATAGAAAAACACACATTTGAATAGGTAAAGGTACAAATTTGTAGTAATAAGAGTCCCACAAATGTAGAAAATGATATCTAGTTTTTATAAGAATATGTATAAACGTACCAATTTGAATAGGTAATACCTATATGACTAGGTATATGTACAAATTTGTAGTAATATAGACCAACAAATGTGGAAGCCTAATTTTCATAAGGATAGAAAAGTACCTATTTGAAAAGGTAAAGTTACAAATTTGTAGCAATAGATTCTCACATATGTAGGAGAGGGTAACTAGTTTTTCATAAAAATATGCAGAAAAGTACCTATTTAATATAGAAAAACCTATTTAAATAGAATAGGTAATTATCAAAAGAAGGCACTAATCCGGGAAGAGGTAGAATAGGTATATGTACAAATTTGTAATAATAAATTCCAACATATGTAGGATACAGTATCTAGTTTTCATAAGGATATGATATGAATTTGAGAATGTAAAAAAAAAGTTTCTATTTGAATAGGTAGAAAAATAAATATTTGAATATGTAGAAGACAGTAACTCGTTTTAATAAGTACTGTACAGGTAGAAAAGTACCTACTCATGAAAAGGACCTATTTGAATAGATAGAAATATACCTATTTCAATACAATAGTACTACTTTGAATAAGTAGAAGCTAGAGGTGTATGTAGAGGACAGCAACTAGTTTTCATATAAGTAGAAAAGTATCTGAGTAGGTAGAAATGTACCCTGCTTGATGGGGTTCTGGAAGTTCTACTTCCCAAGCCCAGCCTGAGGCCACGCTTGACTTGTGAGAGCTTGGTTCAAGAGGCTGTTGCTTGGAGCGGCCCACGGACCCATGTATCCACCACAGCCCAGTAGGTCCAGCATTTCTTGAAGAAAACTATCTAAGTTTTCTCCTGAAGATGTCCACAAAGTCCACATTTTCATAGATGTTCTAACCATATGAATAGTTAGGGAAGCACATACAAGTATTCAAAAGGGTATATAATGCCTAAACGTGTTGTAGAGAACCAGGCACAGCACCTAGCACTGTTGCGAACTGCACTCACCTATTCCAAGGTCCCTGAAAAGGTTCCAGTGCCTATGTAAGGGATCTTCCTCCCCTAACAATAAGGAAAAACAAATTGTATCTCACACTCCACTGCTATCACTGGCACTCCTCTAATACCACTTGGCAAGTCACCAGGTTAGGCCTCGCTCCATGTTATCTGTAGAGGTACACACATCAGTCCATCTGCAATCATGTACCATGTCTGTCAATACTGGTGATGCAGCATTCCTCTCTGATGTGGTGCTCACAGGACCTCTCCTCTACACACAATTGGTTTCTTCCCTTCTTAATTAGTACTCAACTTTGAGAAATAATGGTTTTTTTTTATTACTCTCGCTATATATCTCCAGACTCAGAGGTAAGACAAATTTCTAAGTTAGAAAATAGAATATTAATAAACAAGATTAAACAAACATGCCAAGCAAAACTTTTATCCCAAGCCTAAAGTGCATCACGTTTACATATTATGCCTGAACTGGCTTCAACAGGTTAATCATATCCGACCATCAGTTTATTATTTAATACTGTACCTTGAACTAAATACACCTATCTTTTCTGGTATGGAAATAAACCCTTAATTAAATGTGTGTATATATATACTGTATATCCAAAGAAAGGCTCATTAGCTTGGGTATATCATTCAACAGTTTAAAAATACTGTACTGCATATCAATAAAATAAGGGAAGGGAACTGTCAGGAGAAAGTACTAAGCCAATTTGAGTATATAGCACTGGAAATGGGTCAAACATTTTCGGATGGGACAGGAGGGGGGAGGGGGTAGGAAAGGAATGGTGCCCAACTACTTGGACAGTCCGGGATTGAACGCCGACCTGCATGAAGCGAGACTATCGCTCTACCGTTCAGCTCAAGTGATATAACACTTTCTTCATTAAGTTCTCTCAGGTGATGTCCACCAATAACACTCCGTGATGAGGCAGTTCACCTGGTCATATCACATAAATATACTGTACATACATATGAATATCGCCCAGATACTTTACAAACAACACTTTGTTGGGCCCCTTCAGTAGGCTGTCCCAATAATTTAACTCTGGTATATCTGGTAACTATCACCCCTCTCTGTCGATAGGGCTGGAGGGTAGGGAACTATCAGGAGATATGAGGGGCAAAGTATGAACCTGCTCAACCATAAAGGGTTGAGGATGAACCAGAGGTCCAGAGTCCTGTTTGAGGACTGTTAAGACATGGGAACCCTCAGTAGGGATGAAGTCACCTAGACCATGCTCAAAGTCACCCATCCCAAAAGAACCTGATGAAGGTGAGGGGTGAAAGCCTGTCTGGAAAGGCCCAAGCCTCTGAGAGGAAGAAACTGACCAACTTCACCGCTCTTTGGAGTTGGATGCTGCAAGTAGCTCTTCTGCTGGCTTCTCTGGGTGTGGTTCTCTGCACGGTTTATGTTCAGGAAGTGTTTAACATTCTTGTGGATAGTCTGACCCGGTTCCTTTCAGGTGCGGCTTGGTGTTCAATCCCAGTTGAGTTTCCGAGACTCCACCTTTATTGTAAGGTGGAGACTATGTATTTTGCTGGTTCAACCTTCTCCTTGGCTCTTCGTGTTTTGAGGTTTCTAAGCATCCTTTTCATCTTCACGGCAGGCAGGTAACTTCTTTCGTGGTATCCTAGTACATTCCTTTTCTCAGTGGTAGGATGAGGTTTTGTGGCACTTCTTTCACCACTTTCTTTTCCTTGTTAATTTTTTTTCTTGTCCAGTGTCTTGTACTAAGTACTGTACTCGCCTCATATGCTGTGCTGGTGGAGCCATTGCTTTCTTCTCATTTTTCTGTTCCCCCTTTTGGACCTAGGATATTTTGGCCCCTTCAGAGAGGTTGCAGGGAACAATGGCCCTGGAAAACCCTCCTGTGGTTGGGGGTTTTTCCTTATCTGCCATCAACCGGGGTTAGGCACCTAGAAAGGTAGGCATAACAAAAACCCCACATGGCAAGAAACTAACAAAAACTGAACAGAGGTAGAACCCCCTACAGGATGGGGGAGGGCTGCACTGACGAGTGGAGCGGCTGTAGTGTTACGTTTGCTTGCTAGCTTGTTTCCTTGGGATTGTAGTGAGTTCTACCTCTGTTGGGTTTTTGTTGTTAGTTTCTTACCATGTGGGGTTTGTTTTTTGTCTTTTTGGGGTTTGTTCGTTTTGTGTGTGTTTTTGAATTTTGAATTTGAATTTGTTATGCCTACCTTTCTAAGTGCCTAACCCCAGTTGATGGCAGTGTAGCGAGTAAACCTTAAACTCACTCCATTATCTCGTTATCTTAATGGCAAAACTAAACACTAAATACACAAGCTACAATCCTATCCCTATTTACAGGTATCAGTTCTTCCATCCACCTCTCCTAGTGAAGGAAGCTGAAATGTAGTCACCGAATATAACCAAGCGACTTGTGAATAGTCGACCGTACAATTTCCAGTCAAGAATGTAGCACTCTGTGTAGGCAGTTCTAATCGTCTCCAAGATGCTACAGCTTCGACACAGAACAGACAGCAGACTAGGATCGCATCGAGCTACAATGCTCTCCCACAGAGCCCGGCGACTCCGGCCACACTCGGCGCTCTGTTCCAAGCTCCGTCTCAACATCTACGACACTGCTGTATTCAGTACTACTAAATAAATATGAAACTCACTAAACACTGTATCTAACATACCCAACAACGTAACAATTGTACGTTACAGCAGATAAGGAAAAACCCCAATCACAGGGGGGGGTTTACTAGGGCCATTGTTCCCTGCGACCTCTCTGAAGGGGCCAGGTTCTGGCGCTGGTCCCTGGTAGGTCTGAACTCCATAGCTAACGTCCCAGTCTAATATAACATACTTTAGCCCGATAAGCTCCAGGGAGCCGTAGGGGATCCCCCACAGAAAAAATATATGTATAACAAAATTAATAAAAATATCTGTACTTACCACCCTATGATGTATGTAGAGCATGAGTTGAACATTAGATAGAACCACTCCACCTGCTCCAGAAAAAGGCTTCCTGAAGTTGGTCAACCAATGTTTTATAGGTGGAGGAAATGGTGGGTAAGCACTACCACTTAGCCATCACGAATGTCCCCTTCCAATGGTACAAGCTTTAGCATGGTGAAGCACACAGTGCCACACCACACGACTGGCACTTATACCTGGTGTCCATCCTTTTATCAGACTTGTAGCAGACCAACCCGTCCTCAGACCAAGTTCATTCCATCCAGCGGTTGACCCCAAAGACGCATTCATCAGTTTTAACTTACTGTTCAATAAAATAATTTTCTCAAATATAATTTATTATTATTTTATATTACCATATTGTAGATATTTAGGCACTGGTTTGGTTAGGTTAGGTGTTTAAGTTCTGTTAGCGATTATTTGCATTTGTAATATGCGGGTTAGGTTAATATGCGGTTATGATGTGGTCATTGTTGAGAAGCCGAGAAGCCACTCCTTATAGCTAAACTTCACTAGTGATGTCATGATTACTTTGTCGAACTGGAGGAATAAGAGTTTCTTGGTATCTTTTGTGTAGTATTTGTATAACATAAAAGCATTACGGTCATCCATTTGCGGAAAGAAGAAAGTTTTTTTCGTCCACTTGTGACATTTCTGAGTAAACTGATAATGTTTTATCATTTGGTTGAAGTGATCAACACCTTTCATGTTGGTATTGTAGTCTCAGATTGCATTTGGTTTGTCCACGGTGACCTGTTGCACTGAAGATGTTTCATCACGGTAGCGTATTCTCTTCCTTCTTCCACTTGTTTATCTGCATTATGGCAAGATGTGATGAGTGAAACAACTCTTATCTTTCCACAAAATTATAAAAATACTGTCCTTACGTCGGAATACCATTTGATCTACATTGCCGAGATAAAAAGAACCGAAAAGGGAAACTTTTCGTCACGAGGGGGAAGCCGCAGCGATCGCAAGTGGGGTCAAGAAAACAATGAGCCTCTAACGTGTAGGTGGCTGCGCATGTCACGGGGTGGGGATGCCACTTGGAATATATCGAGCACGGGAAGATGTCGGCAAGCATTTTAAAACAAGTCCCATAGTATGCAGACAATCTATGGATTTTTTTTTTTTTTGGGGGGGTACACCATTTGTGTCATCATATTTACAGCATATTCCATCATGAAACCAAAATACTCCGTATTTTGGTTTTACGATGGAATATGCTGCATCTTGCCGCACAAGTGTTAAGCTGTAAAAACTGAGACTTCTGAAGTTTAATATACAGCAGGGGAATACAAATTGCTTGCACAGCCACTAAAGATGGTGACTATCAGGTAAACTAAAATTTTATTAGTGAATATACAAACCATTTGATAAAGGGGTTAAAACTTCAATTTTATTATTTTTTATTTTGTGCAAATCATAAGGAAAGACAATATAGTCAGAGACAATACTCAAATGACTAGACAGATTAAGTACCAAAGGAATAAGTATGTGCGAAACTTTCATATAATCCAGAATAATGTTGGTCAAATACCAGAATATACAAATTTATTAACTAAAACCCTCTTATGAGAGAATTCTTAGAATCGGCTATTGTATGACACTAAGTTTGAATTCTAAGTCATAATCAAATGGAAGCCTAAATTTAAGGAATCACAAATAATCCAGCATTGTCAAACCTTATTTTAGCATATACAATTTTAAAGAAATATAAATTGGAAATTTGAAGTAATCCTGAATGTAGCTACTGTACATAAAACACGTTTGACAAATTGAAGACTAAATTGTTTTCAGTGTTTTGAACATTACTAATCAAAATGAAAACACATCTGCATTCAAATATGATGTACAATTACAATGACTTTAACGAACACAAGACTGAATTCTTAGCATAATATTTATTGGCATTCAAAATTAGGTTTCACAATGCAACAGATAATAATAATAATAGCCTATGCTATAGATGCATAAATTGGAATCACATTTATGCAGTACTTTATTTCACTCCCCCCCCCCCCCCCTAAAGAAAAAGTATAAAATAATTTTAAAAGATAATTAAGACAAATTGATTCAAAAGCTTATACCTTTTGCCTATACTGTACTGTATTTTGTGCATATCAGTCACTCCTAAGAATGGGTTGTGCCATCAATATCGCTTATAAATTATATCTAACGAGACCTAATGTAATACTTTGCTGGCAAGTTTGGAAGGCTTGTATTACAGTAATAAAATATGTTAAATATTGTCTACCTGGACATATAAGGCACTAATACTTGGAGTTCTACAGCAGGTCCCTCCGACCCAGACCAGCAGTAAGCATAAAGCACCACACCGTTTTGTATAATTTGTATTTACGTTAAAGGCAAAAAAGCTATAAAAACAGGCACTGTTTGTAGGGGAAAAAAGTTTAAAGATTTCTTTTCTGGAGAGAAACTCATACGTAACATGTTTTAGATACAATAATGTAATTGTAAAATAGTAAAATTTATGCAATGAAGCATAATTACCACAGTAAGGTTATCGAGTTCTGATTATACAGTACAAGTCTTTAAACCTCCATATATATATTGTATGTTAGGAAGAGCACTGTTTCCCAAATCAAAATAATCAGAACTGTCATAAAAAAATGAACAGAACTTCCATTGAAGTATAATGATCACTGGAATACATTGTAGGTAAATGTGTTCCAGTGATCATTAACATTATAGGTAAATGGAACATTGTAGGTCAATATGACCTCACTCAACACTAGCATTACCCTCGGCCACCTGTGCTTTTACATCGTCGTAGCTCAGCAACTCCTGCAGTAGAGGGAAACATTAATTAATTTGGGGTAAAAGATAACTATTTAATTACCGATAACACGTTACTTAGAAAAATTGTGTTAAAGGTGTTTACTCATTGACAGATGACTTGCAATGTTAAGACGTCAGGCGAGTGGCACATTACATCATTTTGATGAAAGCTGGATGGTCTTATATTATCAACAGCTAGTCTGTGTCCTGGAGAATTGCATTCTTTATCCACATTACAAGTCAAAATACAAGAGTTGAGCAGCAAGGATTGGAAATCCAAACCCACGGGCAGGAGTCGGCCTACAGGTCTGGAGTACAAATCCTTTCACAACTCATTTGCAATTTGATTTGTTGTATCAAAACATTGTGAACTCTTATTGAAATCTTATTCGTTTCCAACCAAATCTATTGTTGTAAATTAATGTTACTGCAAAAGCTAATTTCTTCTACATTTATTACTAAATATAGTTTAGAAGCTACTGATATGATCAATTTATTTTATTTATTAATAAAAACCAGCTCATAAAAATACTGTAGATATTCAGAATATTTAAAAAAAAATGTATACAATATTAGACACACTGTATATCAAATTGTCTCATGAAAATTAGCAAACAATTTAACTGCACTCAGATTACAAACACTGAATCTACTTGATTTACAATTAAGAGTCTACTTACAAACAAAGAATACTTAAACCTACAATACACTAAATATGCTGGCATAAGCAGGAGACAAAAGCACTGGCAGTCCAGATTAATAACTATCCAAACTACACAACAAGCATTCTTAAATCTATATCAAATTACAACAGAATGAAGTGAATAAAGCGGATGTAGAAGCAAAGGCAAGAAATCTCATCGAATTGTAGCACCACCTTTTAATCACTGATTCATCACACTAAGAGTTCTTGTACTATGATGAAAACTGTCTACATTTATATTTGCAGTTATTGCTATTATTAACACCTGTATTACAGTACTGTACTAGTACTGTATTATCAGAATCATATCATTTCCCCATTACAGTAGTTACTGAATACCCAAATAAATGTGCAAGTGTGGTAATATATATATATATGGTAATGTATATATATACAGTATTGTAAATATGGAACTCTGTAATGATATATATATACATACATTGTGCAATTTTTTCTTTATTGAAAATTAACAGTAAATGCATTTAACTTCCTCATAGTACTATTTTGGTTTTCCTTGATATGCAAGATACTATATTAAATATGATTTACTTTAGAACCTTATGCTACTAATTCACTTAAAAATACTGTACAGTATTTACAAAAACCAAACTACTATTTCCTTCATTATCACCACCTTTTTCGGGTGTGACACGTGTAGCTTTTAACAAAACTTAAAGGTTACATGATTAATATTGGTCAATTTGTTGGCTAGAATATATCCACTGTATATTTATTATTTTAATCTGACGAGTTATCTTTCAAATCGCTGAGAATTTTAAATGTACACCCGAATCATTGATAGCTTTAGCACTGCCCGACACGCTACACCTTAGTGGCTTTGCAAGAATATATCTTAACGCATTACTTTATCCAAATTAATGAAATTGTAATTATCCACTGTGCTGTACAGTACTAATATAAATGCATTGCACGTACAGAACACACCAAAATGTTCGTAAGCCTGTGCAGGCGAGGAGTCACAATAACGTGGCTGAAGTGTGTTGACCAGACCACACACTATAAAGTGAAGGGACAAGAACATTTCGGTACGTCCTGGACCATTCTCAAGTCGATTGCCCATTCATAAGCCTCATTGTATCAAATTATCATTATAAATATTAATAAAGTATTTATTACCAAGCAAATTAAAGATAGATCTAATTAATCCATTGATGTATACAGTGTATATATAATATATATATATACACATTTTATATATACTGTATTTTTATTTATTGCAGTGTAACTTTCCAATTTGCCAGGAAGAACTGTGGAACACTTTATATGCCTGTGGCTTCCTATTCCCACTATGGCCGCTGCATATAATGACCATAAGGCAAACTTGGTACAGTAAACCACCAACATTTTAGATGGATATACCATGAATCAATCTAATGTGAAATAATTATTTGCTCTACAAATGTTAAACCATCTTACATTAGGAGATAAATTTCTATTATTTTTCCTAAACTTTAAAAACACAAGTAATTATGGGATACAAAATATAATATACCATTCATTAAAATAAAAATTATACAGTATACAGGTAAAACATTACTGTAGTCATGTTGATTTTTGTCAACTACAATGGTTATTTTTATAAATGGGTATGCATTCTTGCCAAAGTCATCTTCCTTCAGTCAAAGTTCATTATAATTCATACACCTATTGATTACATCCTATTACTCTGCCTCGTTATTGCTTCGAGACGTTTCTCTGGTTTAAGAGCTTGACTGGTGCTCTTTTTTTTTTTTTTTTTAAGTTTCAGCTCATGTAGCTTTAATGTAATCCAAAGATTTGGTAATTTTCATCTTTACTAAACTAATTTTATGTACTAGATTGTGCATAATTCCCAAGGATATTAACATTTAGCAAGACCTATAGCTTGCATTCATTCATTCATTATTATTATTATTAAGATATAGAAAAATCTGTCAAATACAGATATCTTTTAAATCTACTCATTTCAAAATAATCATTCCCACTAGCACAATAGCAAAGTACTGTACTTCAAATATTTTGAATCAATTACGTTCAACTATTAGTGTTTGAAAGTAAGTTAATTACAAAATGCTAAATTTGAAGTAAACCCTCCATTTTCAATTTTACATGTAAACAAATTTATTTTTTTTAGATACCTGCAGTGTTTGGCAATGAAGGAAAATTTACCCTTTTGATCAAATAGTCATGTTTTCATTCTGGGCAATAAGAATTGAATGGGTAGACAGCCCACAGGCCAGTGGAACTGTATCAATACAAACCCTGAAGTTGCTATTGATTGTGAAGGGCTGCATAACTGATGTGTGGAAGAGGTCAAGTGCTAGCCAACATTCCTCTAGAGTGGATATTCAAACATCAGCATTGTCTACTATTATTTAGAAAAACAATCCTGGAGAAAAAACTAGCTTACTTTTTTACTAGAAAAAACAAAACAGCGTTGAATGTAACGAAATGCCATTTTCTGGGCGAGACCCGGAGGCTTCCCATAGCTGTACTGGGCTGATGCGTATATATTAGACCGTGGCAACAGTCAATCGATGGAATTGTAAGCCTACTGGGGATAAGCGCCAGAACCTGGTCCCTTCAGAGGCACGAGGAACAATGGCCCATAGACACCCCCCCCCCCAATGTAGTTGGAAGCAGTCTATATCTGCCATCTACCAGATCAGGCACTCAAAGGTAGGAATCCCAAAACAAATTACAGCCGATGAAAAATTGCTAACCTGGTAGATGGCAGATATAGACTGGACCCCCAAAGAGGTCCAGGTTCTGGTGCTGGTCCCCGGTAGGCTTAGAACTCCATCGATTGACTTGCCACGGTCTAATATGTACACATCATGCCCGGTATAGTTCCGGGGAGCCGAAGGGGCTCTCCACAGAAAGTTAAAAAGTAATGATTTCAACAAATTGAACTTTCTACATAATCAGTTTATATGGTAATGAATATCTAAAATCAACTTGTGTTCACGAGTACTAATCAGCATGTTGCAGGCCTAGCACCCTCAGAGAAAAGCAAATGATAATGTAAAATAGTTTGCATAATGTAATGAGATTGCAATGACCTATTTATGTAAAATTATACCGGTACAAATATATTTGGCTAGAGCTCTACTATTGAGTTGGATGATATAAAGCGAGTTCCTGAAGTGTACTTAATAAAAATATCTTGAAAATTTTCTACTTCTAGAAGGGTTTGATAAGCGTGTTTTGCTTCAATGCTAACAATTAGTAAATCCAATACTGTTATACATGAAAATAACAGTAGTGTAAATATCTTAGAAAAAAGTGATTAAAACCCAAAAAATATCCAACATTATAGAAAAAAAACAGGAAGGGGAAAAATTGACATGAGCAGGAGGAGATTGCATGCAGGCACAGCAGGAAACATTCAGATGGGAAATGGCGTGTATCTGACCCATGGGTGTCATCGCCCCTCAACAACAACATTCAATTCATGTTATTAAAGTTATTTAAAAGGAGAAACTTCACTATTTGTAGATAGGAATATTTATCTTGGCCTTGTATAATATACATACTGTACTCGGTACATATTTTTAGCCAAGTCTTGTGCTATTATCTCCAACTAAGTGTGTGCTGCTAATTACCTCAGAATATTTACTGAAAAAACTATTGTGTTAACCTTTTGTTTAGGACTTTATAATAACCCAGTTAATAATATACTGTACTAAATTTAAATTTATACTACTAACCATTATATTTCATTAATAATTTGTTTCTTACAGGATGAATTCATCTCAGAACTATGGGGAGGAAACGAAATTATGGGGAGAAAGCACTAAACTAGTACAACTATAGAATACATAGAAGGAATATGAGGACTTAAGAGAAGTTGGGATAGCAGGGAAGTGGGGGGAGGGACAGTGCCCAACCACTTGGACCATCGGGGATCATGTGCCGAGTTGCTAGAACTGTCACTGTACCGACCAGTCCAAGTGGCTGGACAATGGTCCACTTATTCAGTGTGCCCCTGTCGTGAGAATCCTTAAGCAGTACTTTCTCGGTAATGGTGAGTACTGTATGTACTTAAATAAACCTGTATTTGCAAGTTTAATTCTTCACCGAATTGCTCAATGTGCAGGTTAAACTTGCATTGGTTGTAGATAAACAATGCACCTCATCTGATCTGTATTGCTAACCCAGAAATATACACAGTGTACGATTAAAACATCACAATGTTGTTTACCCTTGCAAAAGTAAAATGGCGAGTGAAGGTAGAGAAGCCACCCTGGAGAAGAGTGCCAGCTGCCCAAGAAACCATGCACTATTTACTACTATCAGACTACAAAACAAAAATGTTAGAAAATGAACAGCATATTTTCTGTTTAATTGTAGATTTAAAACTAATAACACATTCCAGTAACAAACCGATACCATTATCTCGTATCAAAACAAATTTGTTATAAAATACCTCTGTTTTATCTAATTTAAGAGTAGCCAGTACTATGTGAAATTAGTAGGAATTAGTTGCTAATGAGCAAGATCTAGCAAAAGTTACTCATTCTAAACCGCAGATCAACCTGAGCCAGCGTTAGTCAGGCTAAGGTGCAAATTGAATGTGATTGCATCAGTCATGTTTATGAAGATATCCATACTACCACAAATTGAATATACCATTTGCCATTAAATGTGATGTTGCCATGAACTATAGAGATGGTTTATGATTATACTGTATATTGATTAATTTGTAAGTTTATAATGCTATGTGTGGGTGGTGATTCTAGAGAAATGACCAAGGCTTTGCTTGAATTTTTTAGTGCTCTATAAAAAGCTATACAAAAATTTCCTATTGTACTAATTACATTTAGATTTAAGAGGCATTAACAATAATTTGTGTTTTATTTAGGCCGTTATAATACATTACCGATAAGAAGGATTTATTCCCAAGTACTGTACAGAACAGTGATAAAATATATTTATTTTTACATGTGTATATTTATTAGAAGAAAATGGCATTTGAGGAAATTGGGTTAATTTTCTTTTTAAGGATTAACTTTATAAATGCCAATTATTATAAAATAAGAATGGTGATACTAGTATTTTTAACTGTTATTGCAGTTCATATTGTTTTTTTGTTAATGAGGCCAAACAAAAATGAGCACACAAGCACAGTATACTGTGAATATACACACACACACACACACACACACAAAACATGTTCTATTCTGTAAACCACAAATAGGAAATCACACATCCAGATGTATGCAACGAGAGACTGTAGCAAGTGACTGGCAGCTTGGTTAGATTTTCTCATTTTAACTCTACCCATACTGTATTTAAAAAAAAAAATACATGCAGAGAGTTCTTGGCCTAGTTTATGTATTGTATTTTTTAAGCATTATCTTGATATGAGCTTTAGCAGCTCTAGCATGTATAAAAGGCTCAACTTTTTGTAGCGAGACCCAACTGCTCCTGTGAAAATTTGCACTTAAAATTTGGGTACTTGTCTGAACACCATAAACCTAGCTGAAGCAAAACCGACTATAAATAAAATATCAGTCTCCGCAATGCCTTCAGTGTTTATTGTAAATTTCTTATAAATTTTTTAGATTATATCTTTGTGCATATGTTTGTTAAAGGTGGTAGCATAGTAATGGCAGATGAGTCACAATGTGGTTATATGATAACCAAAGTACATATCAGAAGATGCGGAATCAACTATGTTTAGGTCCACTCTGGACCTTTATAAAGTCGTGAACTCGATAATTTCTTGACTTGATAACAGTCATGGACGGACCGAAATGTTGTCCTTTCTCCATCTTTTGATGTGTGGTTTGGTCATCATAGTGGTGTCATTTGGTAGACCTGAACTTTAATCTTCACTATCACAACAGTTAAACTTTTTTTGGGTCGGCCTTAAAGAAAAATTGCCAATATGACTTTACTTAGCAATTAATTTATTGATTTTTTTTAAATAAATAAATATATTAATAAATAAGTATATGTACCAGCTTTTCAAATACTGGATGAAAATTAAAAATGTACACACTCAGAATCCCATGACCCCAACTGTATGAACTAGGTAATCAATATGATTTTAAATTTCAAATGAATAATTGTAAAGATACTGAATTCATATTTATTCTGCATACTACCTTGGCTTCGCATTAGGTGGCAAATGGCATACTACTGTACATGTTTTAAATATTCTTTGGTGAAACGGCTTCCAAAACATGACCCGAGTGTTTGCAACATTATTAGGAGGGAAGCCTTGGATACATCAAAAGAGTTAGTATGTTTGAAGTTCCTCAGCTGATCGGTCTTACTTCACGCTCATTGGCAACAGCAACAGTTAGAAGTCTTTTTCTTTTCAGGTTGATCTTTGACAACTTTTTCTATGTTTTGAGACTTCTCGGCTCGTCTGGGAAGCTGCTGCAACAACCACTATGTTAGTCATCACAATCTAGCAAATTTAATGTCAAATACACTGATTAGGAATGGTTCATTATGAGTTCTGATCTTCCTACAGCTACATTAGTGTCCAGGACTCTAATTTAACTTGACTGCATCTTCTATCCCAGACAGATGATCAGATGTAGTGTCGAGATAAATTTTTCACCAAGGGCATCACAAGTCTTTTGTGCAGCCCCTCCCTCTCAAAACTGTCGTCATTTGCTGCATATGAAGGTACTGATGGGTCTCGCCAGCAGCTTCAGGCAGACTAAGATACACATGCATCACTACGCATACTGCTACAAGCACTCATCACACATTTCTAGGTATGTTCTAGAGCAGTGGTTCTCAGAGTGCCAGGACACAAACCTTCCATTGTGATCAAGTTTCCTCAAAGTATATTCTTTTGTATTTTGGAGTTCCTTCCCTCACTGGCATTCCTTCCCTGGTACATATCCATCCAATTAGATTTTAAATACAGGTACTGTACCTCACTCGGAAAGTCAAGTGCCTTCCCCTTTTGAGAACCACTGTTCTAGACGGTAAATCCTTAATATTTAACGCTGGTAAAATTGAGATGATATTTATGCATGTCTTTTTGTTGCCCCAAAGCCTCTTCCAACATGGAACAGAGGACCAAATCTTGTACAAGAGCATCTTGCAACACACCACACCTAGGTCTGCCCAGCCTAACTGCAGGAGAATAATGCCTTAGGGCAGCATGCACTACAGGCAGAGCAGTGTGTAGATGAAGCTACAAGCAATACCACCTATCAAAACACAACGCACATCACAGTACGGCAAGCCGTCTAATCCACCTTCTGCAACGGAAATAAGCAGAAACATTTAGTCTTGTTTATAACTGCCATCTGCTTTGTTGAAGTATATTTTAAAAATACTTATTTATAAGTGCTGGAATAGGAAATATTTTAAATTTGGTCAACAGTAAAATTATACAAAGCAGAAGAGTATTTTAAGTTAATAATGAATATATAGAAAGTGAAGCATAATTTGGTTGAAAGTGATGAGAGAGGCAGCATGCTATACCTACATAATGCAATTACTGAAAATTAAGTGGCAAATAGAATTGCTTCTATAGCTTTTATAAAGTGTATACATGGTTTCATATCAATTTTGAGCAAGAGGAGAACAAGCTTCATTCCCATATATGTGTGCAAGTGAACTGAAGATCCATGCTCATTAAAAGTTATGTGGAGTGTTTAAAGAAAAGTTAATCTAAAATGGCCTAGATACTTAACAGAAAAGCTACACAAGAAAATTGAAATGTTCACAGCAGTAATGTATACTCAATAATGATCATTTACTAATATAAATGACCATAAACACAAACTAGCATACAATAATGATTTTAAAATTCTCTTCAAAGTAAATTATGAGAATTGTTTTGGTGTATAGGGATGCATGTTATGCTTGCTACCATTAGCTCGCCATTCATGACACTTATCACATGATTACAGTACTTTGGTCATACACATTAAATCTATCAAAATCCCTCGCTCCTTTCTACCAGCCTAGTACTTCCACCAGATTTTATCTAATAATAATGGGCATAATGTCTCAAAACCACACTACCAAGAGGGTTATTGCTAAATCATAATGCATGACCAAATTTTAACTTTCAGTCTCTAGTAGAAAGTGGATTATTATTTTAACCTTCAAAAGTGCAGTCATTGTTTGTTGATCTTCTGAACCACTGCAGTTATTGTAATATGACAATTTTCATTATTATTGCCAAGTCTTTATAAAAAATGATGATATAGGTTATAAAAGCTCTATACAGATGCACCATTATTGACCGAGAGCTATCAGATGATTGTCATTTCTTCTGGTGGAAATGTGGATGCCCTGTGGAAGCATATCTGGGTCATGGCCTACACGATCATGATCTCACGCCTGCATCAAAGTTCAGTTAACTCTAGTGTTTTCCTTTTCTTTGTCCTCTACCAACAGCCTCCCCCCCCCCCCCCCTCCATCCCTGTTGTGCCAATGCAGATTGTCACCCTTGACCTGACTGTCATGATCTAATACTCTGGAATATATCTTGCCTTAAGAAGCTTTGGAACCAGGATATCTTGTCTTAAGGAGCATGGGAGTGTCATGCTCAGAATGAAGCTTTTCGTATTCATTCAAAGCCAAATTTTGTTATTAATTTTATCATGTAGCTAAATATAACTTATATTGTATATACATATATTTCTTCGCCCTATGCTTATATTATTAGACAAATGGTATATTTGTTTTTAATTAGCATTTTAGAACTAACCATGATGCTTTGCATGCCATGAGTATTATAATTAATGCTCGTTATAAGTTAGAATCTTTACAATTTGTATATAGTTTAGAATTAATGTTAATTAATATTTTGATTGTAAAGAACTGTATGTTAGTACTGTACTTCAGAAGTAAAGAACCTTTAAGTTCAAATATTAACGTTAACCTCTTATTACTATTGTAATTTGACATTCTTCACATACCCTTATTTCCATTCTGAAACACTGAATAATGGCGAGTTTTCAAAGGGCTATAAAACTTGATAAATGTACACATTAGCCATGAAGCATTATGTGCACTCTCTTAAGAAGATAGCCACTTCATTTGAAACACTTACATATTTAATGCAATTTTATTATAGTTGCGCGTGTACTGTTATCACTTTATAAAAAAGAAATACTTAAAATGAGCACTATTAATTTAAATTAATGCACATACATCATGTTCTCTTCACGACAACCTACAAACAATATATTCACAACGTATTTGCCACTTTTGTGTATACTGTACTGTACTTTTTTTAGCATTTTATTACTATTTACTGCAATCCATCACCACTAATTTTGAGCACAAAACATAAATTTTAGTTTACAAAGTATTACTATCATATTACAAGCCATCCTCCTGTTTAGATGGCACTTTTTACAACTATGTGGCCCATCGAACTTACATAGACGTAACGGACAAGTAGATAGTAGAAATTGTTACTATTCACTTTATTGAGTTCAAAAAAATTAAACTATAAACCAAACTTAAATATTCCTAGGCTAGGATAGCACATACATTTTACCCAATTTACCTGAATATTGGTAAATAATGTGTGTACTGTATTATGCCTCAGATAGCATGTATTAGGTCTAGGGAGGTTAGTTGAATTAAGTTTTCTTTACAGCACCATTACAAAAATGCTTCCGGTTTGTCCAAATTCAGTATCGGGTCCTACTTTCTACTTGCCTTTTACGTCAATCTATGTACAATGATCCTCAGCGTTACTGTAAGTACTACTTACACAGGAGGATGAGCTGCATATTAACACTTGTACCATATCTTCCCCATAATAAATTATTTTACTCAACCTATTACTGTACTGTACTACATAATCATATCACTAGCCACTGTTTTGTTCACAAGAACTTTTACTTCTGGTATATAAATATTCTAATGAATTTACTATATACTGTTTTATATATCCCAACCAATCTCCTGTACTAGACCGAGTATTTCAACATTTCTTCACGTACCTGCCACATGTCGGGGTTCCATGCAGGAAAGATGGCAGTGAAGGCAGCCGGTTCCTCTCCCTGCGTCACACGTAGGATCACAGTCGAGTCCAGGGTACGTTCTGTCGGATCAGTCTTGACGTAGTTCTGTAACGAATAAGTGTTTTACACCATGCATTCTATGGTACTGTATATATAAATTAGCTTTAAAATGTTAAGCACAAATTAAACTCATGCTTGCATTTTATTTACAGTTCTACAATAATTTTTAGAATATATATTCTGGTTACTATTTAATTAGTGTAAAGTTTCCCTACTACTCACAAAGATAGTTGCTACAGCTGGAGTTTATTAGCATAAACTTATATTTTTTTACTTATCTTATAAAAAAAAATGTGTGATGTATTGAAAGCAGTGCATTTGCTGGGCAAGCATTGTAAACTATTGAATAAACTAAATGCCTAAATATATTACTTGGGAAATTTAACTGAATTTACCAGCGGGCACCATCTCTTGTGACCTCAATGGGAAGATGAAGCTTGGAGTTCACCAAGTTACTTTCATATGGATCTCTTTCCAATATATTAAAAGTAATATTGCACTTATAATTATCCACCAAATTCAAATCTTTCATTCATAAATATTTGTACATAACTGAGTTAGTGTACACAGATTTATAGTAAATTAGTTACCTAGGAAAGTTGTAACAACATAGCGTGTAATATCTATAATTATATGCTGTACTGTACTGTATAGTAAAGATTTAGATTTAAAAGCTACATTTATAAGCGATTAAAAATCATCACAGCTATAAGAATCTGAAAATGTTCGTAACAACATCTCTATAAATCACTACAATAACGGTAATACCCTTTTGAGAGATGAATGGCTTTATATTTTCCATAATTTTGAGCTCCAATTTGAGCTCAAATCTTACAAATCAAAAGAGCTCCTTATCTTACCTCTGCCATAGCAAAGGCTTTCTCTTTCTCCTGGTCATCGGAACCTTGTCCAACCCAAACATAGATTTCATCGCCAGAGTCCAGAACCATAACATCATCCTCATTCAGGTCCTGTTGGGATAAATTAACTTAGTAAATGAATGTATAATGCAGTACTGTATTTCATTACTATCTTGCAGACTAGTCTCAGTAGCTAATTAGTTTAGATTCTTTAGTGGAATCATCAATGCAATAAACACCACATCAAATGCAGTCCACTTACTTCCTGGGAGAAGTTAGACACCTCATTAACTCTGAGGCAGCCAGCAGGAGAAATGGTGCAGTGGAAGAGTCTGGGATACAGCAGAGGTCTGTCTAGCTCGCGAACATTTTGGTATTCACCTTTACCACCGAGACCAGCCCAGAAGTCATCGCTTTCCTCCCCTTCAGCCACAACCTTGTACATGAATGAACGTTAATAAACCTCAAACTATAACTTTTTATTCTCTAATGGTGCTTTAAACAAACATTTATGATTCTTTTTGAGAGGCAAATACATTTTTTTATCAGAGTCCTTTTGAGAAGACTCTGAACAAATACTATAATGCTTCAGACCTTAAATTTGAGATTCTCTGCTGTAAAATATATTTTTCTATCAAGTGAAACAAGACTACAGTACTACCGGTTATTCTACTATATTTTGAAGATTTACCGAGAGATATTGTACTGTATACGGAATGAATAGTCTTTAAATTCTTCCCATGTTGGTATAATGTACTAGATTTGTCCAGAGACCCTATAGTTCACTAGCTATATAAGCAATCACATGCACTTCAAATAACATCATATATGCAAGTCATAAATGAGGTATCAATCGTCTTGATGCAGGTGGGACTGGTAACCTGATGGTACCAGTAAATGATGGCATCTTGTTTGGCTTTCACCAATTTACCATCATTTGTCCTAAGACATTCAAGAATATCTTGTTACAAGACTTCCTAAAAAGTTAAATATCAATTAGGACTTATAGGTCATTTGCTGAAGCTCTTCATCAGCTCAATACCAAATGAGAAGCAATGCAACCTAAGTTATTATCCCATTAAACTTACAAATGACCTAATTATATTAGGCCCCAGAAGTTCTGTATACTGGAGTCATTATATAATATACATTGTGTACCTATGATTACTCCATAGTATCATATCTCTAAGGTATGGTGTTTTAATAATTTTTATTCATATAACTTGACAAATAACAATATTGTTGGTGTCTTCAGGGTAGGAGTATGTACTGCAAGGAAGGTAAACCTCTTTAGAGGATATCATTGTCTCGAATGCCAATGAACCGTTCCCTCAATAATAGCATTTTTTTTTTTTATATTTCATTCCACCTAAAAATATTGGGTCCTGGGAATTCTCTCCTCTCATGTTATGACTGCCATGGGACTAATCATGTGCAAGAGTTCTCTCATTCCTGGGGAACAAAAGTTAACCCTTCTTTCAATTGTAGTGTCCCAGGTGTTTAGTTGATGGAGCAAATGTTTGGCACAATGACTTTGTAAATGACCAGTCTTCGCTAAAGTTAATAGTTTGACCTACATGCTTGAGTTATCAAGAAATCTTTGTATACTCTAAATGTAATATTTAGAGAGAAAATATCAAAATCACAAGTTTCCAAGCATTGCTGAACTGTAGCAGATGGTGATACTGACATAAGCATTTCTCAATACTGTACTGTACATCAGAATTTTTATTTTTCAAAGGAATATCTTGTAAAAGTAACTTATCCAAGTGTGCACGTATACCCACCTGCAGGTCACGATCAGGAGATACCAGCTCTGCAACCTTCTCGCCCATAGCCTTTTCCTCTTCACTTGCTCCCTGGATAGTCAAGGTAGGAGATTTTTTAAATACAGCGAATCATGAAAATATCCACTAAGCATTGCTCTACAAATCTGTTTCTCTCAAATACTGTAGTTATATAAATTTTTTTCCTTGTCAACTTTTGCTGCAATACCTGTATATTCTATTACAGCTATGAGTCCACAAATAGAGTTCAGCAATTTTACAAAGGCAATTAACTTAGTGAGAACTAAATCATGCTGTCAAGAAATCTAGCTACGTTAATGTGTTCAGTTTTTATACTGTTTTTTTTTTGTTTTTTTAATATTAACAAGAAAAAATATTTGGAACTAGTAAATCAGACCTTGCCAATCCAGAGGTAAGTTTTTCCTGGTGTTTCCAAAACGAACGCATCATCAGCATTGAGTGAGCCGGCCACCTCAGGCACCTGGACGGCGCGGGTGTCAAAGTCACACGTGCCACGCACCTGCAGCAATGATCACACAAATGTCATACTAAGCACATTAAATACTAGTACAGTATTTAAAAAATATATTCATGCCATTTCCCATAACAAGGTCATGTAATTTAAAGGAAGTAGATATAGCTTATAATAGGAAAGATACCGATGCTCTTGAAAAGCTGAACCAAACATCTTGCTTCAGCATTTGGTATATTTCTCAAATTAACTATTTTTGGCTGACTGGTATAATATTATATACCTTTTTTTTCATTAGTTTAATAATAAGTGCTCTATCAAGCTGTAAGGGATATCTTTCATATGCCTAAACAGAAATCTGCTGCAAATCAAAAGTTCAACTCCTACAGAGAAATAATAAAATACTGTACTTACCCGGAAGAGTCTTGTACCATCAACATCGTACGTGTCGTGGTCATGTACATTCTTGAAGCCAGAAGCCTTACCACCAAGGAATACCACCATACGACCTTAAAACATTTTTACCATTTTGTATTAATTCTGCTCTACACAAAAGGAGAGCGTTTTACACTTCAAGCCACAAAGTAGGTCATCAGATTTATTTGTTATGCAATAATAGTGAAGTAATACTAAGCATGTTACAAAATAATAAAAGTAAACTGACATTTTCCCATCTCAAATTTTAACTACAGAATAAATTTTATTTTAAAGTTCAGACCACATACTCTATTGTTTTTATTATCAATGAAAAATTATTAACTTACCCTTAAAAATTCTTAGGAAATGTGCTGGCTCATATCCTTGGACAAGACGCACTTGTACAGCCTTGCCACACAGCTCATTGTCGAGGCGAACGGTGTGAATAGCGGATGCAGCCCTCTCGTCCTGACTACTGGCACTTCCCTAAAAACAAGGAAATTAAAACAATCGGTGCATCACAATTTATCGTGGATTTGCATTTATACATTTCTAAATAACAAAATACTTTCTGCCATAACATTTCAATATTGTTAGTGCAATATATAAGCATTAAATATAAGGAAATGCTCTTTTCTGGGAGGTTTCAGTAGCTTCCCGGTGCATTGATTCTAGTATCACAAACGGTTGAAAAACAATTTTATCATTATCATTTTTCCCCTAGTACTAATATTATATACAGTAAACATTATCTAAACAAACAGAAAGGGCCAGCATATTAACTATAACTCATTTTAATTATTTTCTTTAAAAGTAGATTGTACTGTTCTTTCATTAACTGAAAATTCTTGATGTATCGTGTCATCAGGGTCAAGAATTTATGATTGGCTGTTCATCTTTTACAGTAACTTGCAAACTCCCGATGTATAATTAATGGCAACTAATTTGATAGCTTTAAAACTTGCCTGAAATGGTGTCAGTGGCTTTGTGAGAATGTACTATTTAAACAAAATTCGTTAAATAATAGCACCTTGTAATTTTAAACACATTGAGTATCACACAGCACAAGCTCAAAATAAACTTGAGGAAACTAAGATATCCAAAGTGTACAAGGATATGAATTAGATATCCTCTACCAAGAATGTCTAATTCTGATTATGATTGTATAATTTGAAAGTAAGCTTTTCCAACAGCACTGAACTTACCTGCCAGAAGTAAAGGATGTAACGCTGGTTGCCACTGATCTCGTATGTGTACTTCATGACGTAGGAATCCCCACCAAAGAAGAACCCATAAGCACTTTCATCGACAGGCTCAAGTTCAAAGTTCTCAATGCGCCAAATTTCAATCTGCAAAGATGGACACCAAAGTACAAAAATTTATTAACAGTGAATTTATGAACTTTTAAAAGCACAATATATAATGTGAAAATAACCACACTCGGAGACAATGAAAATATGAAATCTCGAAAAAAATAAAGTAAGGTAATGTGACACTTGAGGAAAAGTTAGAGTGCCAAAGAACAGACTAATGAGCATATAACCAAAAGTTAATTTTTTATAAACAGGCTCTTTTTTTTTTATTACAAACCTTGCCAGAGCCATCATCAGGCATGAAACCAAAGGCAGGACCTGCATTCTTTTGCAAGAGGCGGCGCTTCTCAGCATGCAGGGAGCTAACATTAAAGTCCGTCTCTGTAGCTGTAACTGAAGAGGACAATTGCATTAGTTTCACTTGCATTGTTAAATACCTGCAATACAGTATTCTGTTGGAGGAGCAATACATTTCATATCTCATAGTTTTGTAACCACATATTGGTATATAAAGTCTTCTGTAAATTATCTTATTTCTCGTTTGAAATTAGAAAGAGCCTGAAGAAAGAGCAAAAAGTGCAAATAACAAGTAGACATTTCTGTCACTACATAATATTTCATTTATATGAAAGTACAGTATACACATTTCATTCATGAAATTGGAAAATTCATAGGCAAGACATGCACTTTACATAAAGCCACTAATATGCAGAGCATTTCAGGTATAATGAAAACATGATTTGGGAGATTTATCATTTGTTAATCATGTCCCCTCTACATGATTCATTAGTGACATTTGCCTGTGTCAAGAAAAAAAGTAGAATGCAAAACCAAAATAGGGGATTTGAACAGACTCAAAACTGCACATCTGCAAGTAAAGCACCAGACAAAAGTTCAGCACACAGTGGCAGGCACCAACAGGGCAAATATCTTGGGCAAAGCCTCCCAACCTTGATTAGGAAGATGGACACTATTAAAAAATATTTGTTTAATTGCTCTACCAAGCAAGAGAGCTTTCAAGTCCACTGCAACAAGATGATGTGACAAGTGTGGTAATCTGTATATCCAGCAGCTGGCAGCTTTCTTTATAAGGAACAAAAAGGAGAATTGACAGTCGTGTTAAGTGCTGTCCAGATGCTCGCCTACCACGTCACATTAAACACAATATCTCATAAGTCTCGCATATATGAATGGCAAAATAGCTGCCACTTTCTAATAAAAAAAAGGCATTGCCAGCCATCCAGAAGATAGCAGGGTTTTGGCACTAAAACCAGAAATCAGAAGCGAGCCAAACTTCATGAGAATTGGATCTGCCTCATAAGCTTGGTCCATGTTTTGCAAGGAGAAATGTTTCAGGTCCTGCCTGATCTGAGGAGCAAGGAGACAAGATGTCAAATGTTTCTGAAAGGCCAGTTTATCATCCTCTGTATATGGATAATTCCCAAATCAAACTCAAGGAAAAAAATAAATTCATTTATAACATTCTTTGTGGGGGGATATAACTTTTTTCCCTATATGCAGGTACATGCTCTCTGGCCAGGAGATCTACATCCAAGGAAGATCAAAATAAAGCCAGACTGGTTCCTCTAATATCACTTCTGACAATGCTTAATCCTCAGCCACAAATGAAGATGGGCTAAGCTGGAAACCATAAGCCATCCTTTCTCCAGACAGAACAAAAGTTTTTATCCAGAGAACCATCCTATACTGTGGTAGATAAGTATCCTGCCACCTGTGAAAAGACTGAACCTAAGATGTACCCCACTGACTCAGACTCAGCATGCCCTTCTTGAGGTTATCTTGAGGTTATATTGAGATTATGTTGATATGATTTTGGGGCTTAGCGTCCCTGTGGCCTGATCCTCTACCACGCCTCCTTTTTGTTACACACCCCCAGGAAGCAACCTGTAGCAGCTATAACTCCCAGGTACCTATTTAGTGATAAATGAACAAGTACATCAGGGTGAAAGAAACTCTGCCCATTTGTTTCCGCCTCTGCCGGGGATCGAATCCGGGACCTTAGGACTACGAATTCCGAGTGCTGTCCACTCAGCCATCAGGCCTCCCTGCCCTTTTGTGACAAGGGCAGCACAGAACCCCCATCCTCTACACAACAATCCTCTTCTTGAGGGTCCCAGTAGTACAGTCGAGTTCGCTCTCGGCTCCCAATCGAGAATTCCGGGTTTGAGCCCGAGTGGGACAGAAATGGTTGGGAGGATTTCCTATAACCTAATGGTTCTGTTCACCTAGCAGCAAATAGGTACTCAGGAGTTAGACAGCTTATTGTGGAATTGCATCCTGGATGAGAGGGGGCAAGTAATTCAACCTTGGGGGGGGGGGGGGGACCTCGATATAAGCCTAACGTGAATAAATACACTGGCTGCCTGTCCCCGACACAATGAATTATTAATTACAACTATCTTGACATTGTGAGGGATAATCCAAATTTTTTAAGTCTCATAATCCAATGTGGGAGGATGGGAACCAATGTGCTTCAAGGCAGGTAGAGAAAGAGCCTGACCACCTTAAAACATAAAATACTGGTAGAAGAACACCCACCTACCAAACAAAAAAAATTCCAGGACTGAGGTCAAGCCTCATAAGATGATGTATCAATCAAGAGAAGCTAGATCCTCATCAAACATATGGAACCCTGTAAAGTATCGGAAAATCCGAGAACTGTGATACAGAGAAAATATTTCTTCAGTCTAGCTCTCAACACAGTGACAGCTTCATACACACTCCATTCTTAAGGTGGCTCAAACACAATACACATCACATGCACCTTTGACAAACACTGTTGGTAATTGCATTTATATATTGGTTTAAATTTACATTTATTACATTTTAATAAATATTTAACCCATATGGTGGTCTCATCTGAAAGGCCCAAAAATACTATATAGAGAAAATCAGTGCATTGCTATCAAAATAAAATTGGATGCATTGTCTTAATGTCAAATATTGAACAAGTTGTTACAGTACAGTATATTAAAAACAATTTCAATGCCCTTTCCCAAGGCAGTAATTTTTCAAATAAATATTCTTTGGATAACCAATAAAATCATTAGTTTAAAAAATTCACACACTGTATTCAACATTAAGTTAGGACTTGCCTGCTGACATTTGTCTCTGAGTAAAGACACGGCCAAGACCAAGTTGTTCTTGGGGCTCCTTCCACGTCTTGAAGTATGCTTTAAATACAGCCGGTTCCGCTTTCTCAACCACGCGTTGTACGCTCCTCCATTTGGGATATCCTTTCTTCTCCATGTAGTTGGCTAAAAATTGGATGTACAGTACAGTATTTTGAAATGCTGAAGTACCTGTTACTACTCATAAATACTTATCAAGTTTCTTGTTCATTGTCCTGAAGTTTCACATGTATACAAGGTAATGCAATAGAATAAACCTCAGCATTTGTGCATTTGAGGATAAGTTTATTAAAAAAAGGTTCCAAGCCTTGTATTACTGTATTATAATGCTTTATAGTATGGCCTTCAATCAGAACTGCTTTTATATTAGGATATTATCTGCAATTGTAAATACTGTACATACTACAATTGCAAGATTTACCATACACATATTTATTTTAAAAATCTCTAGACTTAGCACTTTGATGTTAATTAACATTATGCTTTAACCTGCCTTGCTTCTTGGCACTTTCTCATAATACAGTAATAACTTTCCTTACCTGCCATCTCCATGCTCTTGACTTTCTCCTTCTTGCTGGAGCCACTGCCAATCCACACGTACACCCCAGAGCCAGTGTCGAGAAGGAAGCAGTCCTAAAGAAAAGACGCATCATTACCAATCCAAGATTTTTTCTCGCTTGTGAAAAAGAGGTCAAAAGTAATTAAACATTGTTGTACGTCTTTAAGATTAATTACTAATTACCATAAAAGGTGTGTGTAGCTGGTGGCCACTTATGATCACTCATTTTTTCTTGTTCATTATTTAAAATTTAAAATGCCATCAATACAATTATGTTTTTCAAAGTAATTTAATCTGGCAGCATATTTAGTTATTACCTAAAAGGTAAACTATGCATATTTCATTATTATAGTCATTTTAAACTTGGAGATTCAAAACAATAAAGATTTAATAATTGAACAATAAAACTAACCACTTAAGCAGGCTACCACCGACTACCATACAACAAAAATAGTCTTTTACAGATACACCAACATATACAGAAAGAGTATAAAGAAGATGGCTAAACCTTAACACAGTAATTTAATCTAATAGCACCAGTGATATTAAATAGTCATACTTGATGTATAGTGCATTTGACAATGTACTGATGAGGTTACCCTACTTGACAAATATTACTCTGCAAGTACAGTAGAAGAGGACCAGATTTCACAAAGTCCAACATATAATGTGGCATATCTTACGAAACAATAATTACCGTGTGCAATGATCATGTGTTAATAAGCAGCTTATCATATATTGGTTAGTAATTCCCATATAACATGTGCATATCCCAACGAGTACCAAGCCGTTGAAATACTTACCTTGTAATTTACCGGCCAGGTATTTACCCATTAAATTTACCCATTTATTTACCTTATAATCAGAGCCAGGAGCTACCTTCTGTCAACATCTTATATTACAAGTGTGTCAAGACTTGTAAAATGAAGGTAAACAAACAGGACACCTCCATTATTCAGGACTTCCTGCATTTTATAGATGTGATATGAACTTTTAATTTCTGCGACATTGCAACATCTTGTGAATCAATGCTGATCATTTAAGGATAATATCCACTGCATTTCATGTTTAAATTAAGTCACATTGATGTCCTAAATAATACAGTTCCCCTGTTTGTATCCTGGGTGTATAATAATGACACATTAAGTAATAGAAAATGCAAGGCAACCAGCCCCAAGTACAGTAGTGACATGTTAGCTCAAAAGTGCCATGATACCTTCACTTCCTTTATCAAACAAACAACAAAGCCACGGAATAATGATGTACATGATGAAATGCAAAGCAACGTGATGAGATTAGTTTTGATGCTATTTATGAGAAAAAACAAAATTTAAGACTCAAATGTGCCAATTTAGCCTAATATTTGTTACAATAATGCACATACAAACTCCAAAGACGAAGTCGAGTGAACTACACTCACTAAATTTCACACATTTCATGAGCAGCAACTGAATTTCCTGGTTAAGAGAAATTCAATAACTGCTTGGAATTATTGCAACTTTGTGCAGTTAAGTTTGTAGCTATAAAACTGCATTTATAATGGAGATATGAAGTCAAATTTAGTAGTGTACATCTTTCACTAAAACAAAAGTCTGAAATTTCTCTACTGTCTGTGTTTACTGAAATTCTAATTACTCTGAAGATACAGTACCTAGGTTTCCTAAAATTTGATGTATTCTTAACTGATGCATTATGCGTGTGTTGAGTCGAGGTTTCATTCTTTAAAGTTGTTATATTTTGAACATTTCCAGCTCCCTGCAAGTGTGACCAATCACATACTTAACACTGAAGCACCTCACTGTCTGGCTGCCAAGGGAACAAGGTTGCTAAGCAGTTGAAGCAAATGATAACAAAAGACAAAACACATCACACTGGAGTTTTACACGTGAAATTGTGTGGGCTCTTTATCAAAACATGTATTCACTGCTACTTTGCCCATGTCCTTGGATGGGCTTGCACTAAAATAAAGCAGCAGGTATAAGTGTATAATTTGCAAGCACACAACTAGGAAGTGAGGAACGGTGCAAGTGAAGGCTCATTTATTTGCTGCGTTGCCATTATTCTTAGTGCTCTCATATTATAATATTGTGTTTTCAAAGACATGTCTGCTTCCCAAGAGGCATAATATGCTCAAGTGATGTTTAAATCAACGTTATCAACATCGAATCAATTTTACGTTTGCTCAGATTTACCCCACTGGACTACTTGATCACAAAAAAAAAAAATAAAAAAATTAGCACAGAGTATCAAACACTGAATCTGCACCTTGCAGGTACTTCCATTTTCCTTACTGAATATTAACGACATTTAATGTACAGTAATTTGAAACAAGTCATTTCAATAGCTGAAAAACAATTATGTCTTCAAATTGCTTAGGCAATGACTTTTCTTTGAAAATGTTATCAAAGGCATTATTAAACTTCATGTATTTTTCTGTTGCAAAGCTCAAGAGTCCCCAGTTGTAAGCGAGTTCTCATTCTGTCTAGTATGTGTTGGAGTCGAGCGTTACCCCAGCTACCCCCCCCCCCCACCCACCACATATGTAAGCAAGTAGTAAAATATTTCCTCTTTTTAATGTTTAGAATGCAACACATGAGTACTCTGTATTATATATACAAAACTACGTACTATTTAGAAATTTGTACTTGCAGAAGCACACATAAATTAACATGGATGCTGTGTATTATATGAACAAACAAACTTTTAGAAGTGGGGGCTATGTACAAGAAGCAATATGCAACCTACTGTACAGGTTCAGTAGGACTATATTTACCTGTCCTTCATCCTGTTGTTTGCAGAGGTATAAAGCCACAATCAATAGGTGCATTAAATGGATGAGGGAATAAAACAAATTGTAATTAACAATCATAAAATAAACAACAATGAAAAAGTAATGTAGTAATTGCAATTGTACTGAGTTGGGAGGTTCATAGACACAATTATAGGGCCAGTCTTCATCAAGCAGGGACAGATTAGGATAGGCTCTTTATTTGTAATTACTGTATTACAATAATTAAACAAAATATTTATTTTCTATTTCGTCCTTAATATCATTAGGGAAAATATGTTGACAACCGTAAAAAAAAAAAAACAAACAGGCGTGAGTAAATTTTGGGAGGAATATTATTCTCCTGGATAACAATTCCGTGTTTCGTGAAATAGCAAAGAAACATCGGTTAAGGCCAGGATGTGTGTTACAAAGGAATAAATAAAATATATAAATTCAGTAAATATAACACATTTGCTAGCGTTTCATAAACAAAATTCATTGCGACTAAAGAAAACATTAAGAAAAACTCTTATCCAAAAATGCCACCTGGATGACAACAGCTGTGTCAAAAGAAGTCAAGTGGAATACTACACGGAAAGCTCAGCATAGCAAGAGCTATATGGTCAGCATGCTAAATGAGGCAGAGGCGGTGGGGAAAGATCTTAAGAAAGATGGGGGCAGTCTTGATGGAGAGGAAGGTAGATGTCTCCTGAAGGAGAGGAAAAGAAGAGGGTGTCTCAAGAGAGAATAATGACAATTATATAGGAAGATCCAACAATAGGCAGAGGGGTGAATTGGGAATAGAAGTGCAAGTTTCTGAATGAGGAGGAGAAAGAAGAGAGGCTGAGACGAGGGGTGAAGGTGGAATGAGGGCAAGATGCTAGAGCTTAACAATGCTGTAGGATATGCATACATGCCTGTGGCTTGGGTGAGCCAGGTTCTCCAGCACTACAAATTAGACATTTGTGTTAAGCAGGAAGAGTGAAAGTATCCCAAATAAGGGAGGGGATAATCCAGAGGTGGGTTGTGTTGATGGGAAAAAGGGTGGGCTTTGAGAGAAGGAGTCAAAGATATGCTATGAAAAACGTTTGTATTGTCTTTTAAATACCTTAAATAAATTAATTCACACTGTCTAGCAGATGTAATCATGCACACACATTAAACAAATACCATACATAAAACTGAAGTCATCAAAAATTTTAAACAATATATATTACTATGTTAGAATTGATATAGGGATACTGGAGAAGAGGCGGATAGGTTTACATTTTCACCTTGATCCAGCGTGTGTGCATATTACACTATATATGTAATATGTATTATATACACTGCTTACATATTTCAGTAATCTTGATTCATTAACTATGTAAAGTATGCTTGGCACATTTGATAATGTCTCAAAAATAAACTTATGTCACCTCCAGAGACTGTAATGAATGATGATGATTAATACATAACTAAATTGTTCCTATTAATGTTTTGGCCAATTTGCCAAACCCGATGACATTATCATTTATTTCAAATACCTGTACATGCAGAATATAACCTAAACTTCTGTATTTCAAAATGAATGATATTTTCTTTTTGCCTATTTTTACTTTAAACAGATTCTATTATTGACCTAAAAGAGTTATTGAGGTTTTGTTATGAAAGCAAGAGAGGGCTATGCTACAAGTAGAACTGACAGGCTGGAAAGAACATCCCATCAGAAAACCTTGATACATTAATCCAGAAACAAGATTATCATGACAGACTCTGCAAAATGTACAGAATGTTTTGACAGCATTGTCAAGATATTATACGAGTGTGAACACGAGTTTTAAAATTTTTAGTAAAACTTTTGGGGACCATGATAATCCTAAGTACAATCCTTCTACACTTGATAATGGGAATTAAAGCCATCCAAAATATGTTGACAAACTGCACCAAATTTGATCGTCTGAAAACCTCGATACGTCGGAAGGGGTCCGGTCCCAATACTGTGATAGTATCAGAGTTCCACTGGATTAAAACGTTGTACTTTCATGTATAGTCTTTAATTATAATTTAAAATTTTCTCAAAATTTAGTACCAAATCTTTGCTCTGCACTTAACAGCCACTACAAATTTGGCCTATTTTTTTTAAATTATTACTGCCAATACAATTCAGAAATAAGTAATCCAGCAAAAATCAGCTGAAGCAAAGTAGTGTGAGGGATGGATGTGTGGGGAAAGGCGGCATAGGGGGGGGGGGGGCAGAATGGGGGGAGGGCGGCATGGGGGGAGGACCATTATAAACAGTTTACATAATAGTGGCTTCAATAGTGTGTGTAACTACTGTCCCTACAATTATACATTACTCTTACGTTCTTTTGAATACAAATTATTATATAAAAGGTGGTATGAGGGAGGGTGGCAGCAGTGTGAGGAATGGTATTTCCAAGAGAGAAGTTAACAGAAGCTTAAGTCACATTACTGTCTTAACAAGCCTGTTTTGCGATGTGTTCATGGCACCTCTTAACTCAGTTCTTAAGATGAATAGTAAGGTGACCAACCTGACTTATATAAACATAAATAATAAACACACTTTAAATATAGGTACTGTACTGTACTCGCAGAATCCATTATTATATCTAGTTTTAAAAGTTTCAGTAAATGTCTTCACGTCTTTCCTTAAAGATGGTATATTAACCAGTCCTGAGGTGAGGCACATAAGCTTTATCTAGCAGAGAAAATGTGATTGTGGTGTCGGGTGGGAAAACATGTTAAAACTGCCCTGAGAACATTGGAGTAAAAGCAGAGGACCGAGTGCTGGAAAGTAATATCACTGTACACACTTCAGTTATAAAAAATATTCTAAGTCAAGCCATAACTAATTATGTTTATCATCTCTTGTACAAGTGTTTATTTTTTTTAAGATTCTAGTGACTTTTCTTTTATATTACCATTTATCTGAAAAAAAAAAGTGTGACCGATTTCATAAATTTTCATTACAGAACTTTAAACCGTTGTGGTAACCTTTTGATTGTAGCGAGGAAGCAAATGTCATCATTTACTCTTAAAATATATTTCATAAACCAAAATGAAATGAAAGCAAAAACTAATAATATATGAAAGCAAAGCTTAATCTCTACTTAGTATGGCTTACACCCCTAAAGAATCGTTATCATCATCATTCTACTGTTTGCCAGGATGTTCACACATGCTTAACGTCAACCACTGAACACTGGCAGGACGCATACTACATCCTTTTTATTCCACAGAAAATATATCTTCATTTTAACTATCATAAATGAAAAATAACCTAAAAAGTCTTATAATTATCATGATTTTTGTGGTATTATAAGATTATATTGTTCAAGGATAAATTAATTCAACTTACACCAGAGTTCAGCATGGACTGTTCAAGTGGTTTCTCACCAATCATACGTGTCTGGATCACACCATCACCATCTTCAAATATGTGGTGCAGTGTCACTACACTCTGTGGGCAAAATTGGGTGTTAATCAACACTTCATCTAATTCAAAATTTCCATCATAAAAAATAATTAGCCAAGAATGCCCTCGTATACATATGTATAAGATGGCTTCCACAAATACATACAAGATCTTTAAGTGTGTAATGCAGTGACACCACATTCTGCTAACCAAATCATGCATTAAGTGTTTGTTGAAGCCTGAATGCATGAAGAGCATAAAGTATCTTCACTTAAGCATTAGAAAGATATATCTCCCAAATCTACAGCGGCGCTCAAAATGCCAATTTAAATTTGTCATTTATGCCGAATAAAAACGACAAGAAAACTATTACCAAACTCTGCCACCAACTGTGAAGAAAGACACAGCTCTATACATGCACATCTGATAGTCACAATTAGCATTGCGATATTTGATGTTACACTACATGAAGCTTTATCAGTTTCTGCTCATAAATGTCTTATTCAAAGCATTTAGTTATCTAATTATTATTAGCACTAAAATGAAGAGCTTGATCATTTTTACTGCATGTCATTTTCAGAAATATCATTGAATTTTCTTAAGGTTTTATCTGAAAAGGATAATTTACAAACAGTAATGGTAATTTAACAAGTTTATCATCATCAGTTATCTTTATCATGTAAAGGATAATACAAATTCATAATCCACGAATACAAGTGTCCATGAATATTGTAACGAATTGGAGTTGGGCCTGTATAGTTTCTTGACTCGAGGTTGTATTGTATAGTGACAAAAATTATCCAAGGACTAGGATGACTCATACAGTACCACGAACAGTTGAAGGCTCCAGGACTTGCATAACAAACTAGACACAACGGGCTCATTGAAAGCCACCCCCCCCCCCACCAAAAAAAAAAAAAAAAAAAATTAAGAAACTGAAAGATATTAATCCAGCCCAACTTTAAAAAAGGTCTTTCACTTGCAACTCACAAGGGACATAACATGGGAGTGTGTCACCTATAGGGTAATGAATCGTCTGCACACCAAAGCTAGGACGGTACTCCAGTTCAATATTAAACTGAAAAAATCCACATGAAATATTATGGGGTTTACTTTTAACAAGCCAGTGGCTTTCTTTCTCTGTCGAGCTCACTAGAGCTTGTGGCCCTCATGTAAATTCTGTAAATATAATTACCGAATCTTCTTTCTTTGTCAGTATTTCCTTCCAAACCCTTCAAGTGCAGCTCTAATAGTTCCTCCTTCTCTTTTCTTTATTTATTCACTGTAGTACTTGTTTCTTTTATGTTTTTACCCATGATTTTTAATAATCAATTAAAAAACAAAGTTTTTAATTTATAAAACACGTGGCAGCATAATTTAAGCGAACACTTACCACTTCAGAACGTTCAAATTCAGCATCATCAACACCAGTGTCTTCATCAGCAACATCATCAGGAGAGCCTCCACCCAGACCAGCAAAGAACTCTTCAATCTCACGACCTGATGCTGTTTCATCTATGGACATGCAAAGCAAAATCATAAATTATATACAGTATACTTATACTGTACTAGATGGGGTACCTAGGTCTCCCTCCACCTCCCCACCTCTTTTTTCCCTTCAGTTCCCCTCTCTGCTCTTCTGAATCTTCCCCTCTATCTCCCTCTCCTCTCCCCTATCTTGCCCCTCTTTTTCCCTATACTTGAACATCCCCCCCCCCTCCCCATCTCTGTCTCTCACAGGGGGCTATAGATGCTGATATTTCTTGAAGCACTTGGGCTTCAAGAAATTTCTCTCTCAAGGGGTCTTACACGTGACTCAAGGATTCCCATGCAATAAGCTACACTATGCCTGATCAAGTTATTTGGTTATGTGTGTGGTTATTTGACAAGTACAGGAAACATTTTTGTGATTAAAATAATGTTTAAAGGCGGCACCCATATATTGACAAACTCTACAAGAAAGATTAAATTTAGAAGAGAAAAAAGGAATTTAAACCTTTCATTTAGGAGAAGTTATGAACAAAATTTACTATGTTTTATTTAGAATAGTAAAGAAATAATATATAGTTTTAAAAAATCAGAAATATACAGTACTAATAAATCATGATTCATACATTACACAGTAAATGTTTATATAAAAGATCAACACTAAACTGTATTAGTGTATTAGTGTACTGTATACAGTGACTTCGTGCACAACATCCATTCATCAAGCAGTAAACACTGCTATTGTAAACAGAATAGTTCAGTAAATTTATAATGCAAAACATTACCGAATGCTAAGTAACTGAATGCCTTCTGCAGCACAAGAAATACCAAAGCCCAAACTCTTTAACAAATCAAATGTAACATACTTCGCTTACTCACCAATAACAATAACTTTAGATTTGCCAGCATGATCATCATCCCGCACAGCATTTGCAGCCTGGATGGCCTTAAGTCGCTCCATTCTCCTGCTGCTGGGCCCCATGTACGCATACACAGTCGTACGACAGTCCAGGATGAAGCAATCGCCTTTGTTCATGGATGCTACATTTGCTTCAACCTACAATAAAATCCACAATGCCTGAATACTGGGGCAGCATGGTATGTACACCACTGAAATAATAATACAAATCATCTCTATGAATTTCATCCGAGTTACTTCAACATAACAATTCAGATTCATGGCTTATTTACTTTTGCAGTTGAGCACAATTGTTAGTAATTTTATATTCTAAAATTTCAAATACCTGAAGGCGATATTGAACAATGAAAGTACAATCTTAGTAACAAATTATGTTTAGCTTTATTTTGTATTTTTTTACCAGAAGTGAATACCACAGCAGCAATGACCTAACTGTTTCAGCTGTAATAACTTGGTCTTACAGGCCACATTTCAGGGTAAATACAACCAGTGTACATTACTGTATCTCACATTTCTGTGTTAAGCCTATTGGTTGATAATACAACAGTGAAATGCTGCCTTCAAATTCTTTAAAAATGTATATAAATTTCTTGCTTGTATGAACTCTACAAAAGGATTATTTTATGAGAGTGACCAAAGTATATGACAACAAAACTTGAACCATTTTTTTTATGCTAAGCCTTATGAACACTTTTTCAAGACATTTGGTATACTTAATTACCATAATGCATTTAAATCAAACGTATTAATAACAACCTGTTTGATGCGGACATTCCTGCGTCCCTTGACGTGGAAGAGGCGAGCAGGGTAAGGTTCATCAGGATCCACATGATGAAATCCAGAGGCAACACCTCCCTTCAGGTATCTCACACCTTTCTTGAACCTTTACAAGGAAAATCAGTATTACTGTAATGGTCTAGAACCAAAGAAATCCTCTGTAAAAAGGTAGCTTTTTGTACTGTAATTTCTTATGGCCCATTGCTCTTATCAGCTTAAGATGTTTAATGAGGAAAATGGAGCTAATGTGGTATTAGTATAACAAGATACTTAAGAATTTGAAAAATTAAAAACATTTAAAACAAATTCAATGTTCTATGTGAGAATTTTTGACCTGTGGCTATATGCATTAGACCATGTCAAGGTACAATAAGTAGAGTAAACTCCACTACAGTACTGTATATATATATATATATATTTTTATCAAACTAAATATGCAGCTAGCACAACAATGATGTAATAAAATGCCAAGCAAAAATTTACTGAAGTCCCTCTTGAAATAAATCCAAGTCTAGTACTGAACATGTCAAAACCACTAACCTGGATAGGAAGAGGGAGGACTCGTGGCCCTCCACCTCTCTGTGTTGAACAGGTACGCCACCCAGCTGTTCATCCAGCTCCACTGTCTTGATGGCTGCCGCACCTGCTTCATCCTGAGATTATATTTACACATCAAAATCAAATATATGCCAAGAGGCATATATATCTAGATGATTTTTTCCTCTTCATATATATTATGGGTACTATATGCTGGCTTCACATTGATGGGGACAGGAAGCCAACAGGTTTATTGCAGGTTCCCCCCTAGACTAATGAATGACCTTCGGCCGAATGCAACCCACAACACACATTTAACTCTCAAGTCCTTATTTACTGCTATGTGAAGAGAGGCATATTATACATAAAACTTACAGGGTGAGATTATGAATCTATTATTTGTACTTTTAAGGTGTGGGCAAACGGTGAACAGATACCGTCATTATTATTAATAGCATATCATTAATAGCAGTATTTTCATCACATTATAAAAGATGGTTTGACCATATTGCTCACATTACTGTAATGTAGCTCATTAAATTAAAACAAGCAAATGGGTGTTGTGGAATATTTATGAAGAAATATTAATGCTATTATCTGCTGTGCTTGCAGAATACTGTATCAAGATTAATTACTGTCAATGTTTAGTTCTAGTGGATGCATCCATTAACATTGGGGTCAAGGATGAAATGGGTACAGAAGATGCATTCCAAGACCAAAAATTGTATTATGCACAAATTTGAAATAATGCTTGTACTGTACTGTACTGCAAAATTTAAGTTATTGACCCACTGCTGTACTTAAGGTGAGATGGGAAGATCAACTAAAAATATCACCCATCACAACTGATAGATCCCAGTTGTAAATTAAAGTACTACTGTACCAATATAGTACACCAATATCTTTCAGGTTTGGATTAAAAGAATATAATTCATATATATATATACTGTACTAAGCTTAAAAACAACCAATTTGGTTTATATGCCTGTGGTAAGGAGTACATATGATAAAGGTGCGCACAACAGTCACTTGACAACTTACCTGTGATGACTCCGAGCCCAGCCAGAAGTGCAGGTCCCAGCTCAGGTTCCCGTTGATATCATTTGTCTGAAGAAAGTAAATTTTGGTAATCAAAAGTAATTATAGGAGAATATAAAAGCTTATTTTCTGTAATGTACTTCATTTTGTCTGGAACAGAATGTGTGCACACACTTTTTATATAGGAATTTAAAAAAAGAGAGAGGGGGTCCAGGCTCCTGTATAACCCTAGATATAGTGGGGGGTCCAGGATTGCTTTCCTTATCTTTCTAGTTTTTGGGTCTAAGTCTGCTCCTTCCCCCACCTCTAGGACTGCTCCCCCCCTTAGTGGTGGTGGCGGGGGGGTGTCTAGGACTACTCCCCCCCCTTAGTGGTGGGGGGGGGGGTGTCTAGGACTGCTCCCCCCCCAGTGGTGGGGGGTCTAGGACGACTCCCTCCCCCAGTGGTGGGGGGGTCTAGGACTGCTCCTCCCCCAGTGGTGGGGGGTCTAGGACTGCTCCCCCCCCCCCCAGTGGTGGGGGGTCTTGGACTGCTCCCCCCCCAGTGGTGGGGGGTCTTGGACTGCTCCCTCCCCCCAGTGGTGGGGGTCTAGGACTGCTCCCTCCCCCAGTGGTGGGGGTCTAGGACTGCTCCCTCCCCCAGTGGTGCGGGTCTAGGACGACTCCCTCCCCCAGTGGTGCGGGGGTCTAGGACGACTCCCTCCCCCAGTGGTGGAGGGGGTCTAGGACGACTCCCTCCCCCAGTGGTGCGGGGGTCTAGGACGACTCCCTCCCCCAGTGGTGCGGGGGTCTAGGACGACTCCCTAGTAACACAGAAGCTTAAACAGTTACACAAGTCGCATCTCAAGGGCAAGGAGGGCGATGAAGCTTGAGCAGTCTCAACAGTAGTGAATGGAACGAAGATCAAACACAGCATCAGAGAAGATGAATGGCGATGGATGGTTTCCCGCGTTCGCGAGATGATAAAAGTTACCGAGTTCATAGATTGGAGTAGACCTATGTAACTCCAGAGCTGTGTTGCTCATACGAGTGAGGGGGCAGGGGGGCCTGGTGTAGGGGGGTAGCAACTGTTATAGAGGCAGGTGTAGGGGAGGGGGGTAGATGTAGTGTAGGTGTGGTAGTGGCAGGGATGGAAACAGTTGTATGGGGGGTAGACCAGCAAAGCACTGGAGATATAATGAAGGGAAAGAAGAGATACACACAACCAAGACGTTGGTGAGTATACTCACATAGAGGACGATGTAGGAGTCACCCTGGTAGAACTGGCCATACTTCTCCTTAGGGTAAGGCACCACTGTGAAGTTCTGTTGAACAAAATAACAATTAGAACAATGACAATATAACAATGACTAGATATTTAATACACCAAACAGTTGATTCACTCTTGGAGGAACTTGAATGGTGTCGTTTAATGGCATAGTTAATTACATTTATTTGTGATAGATGTATAATTAGTGTCGATTAATATACTTTCTAAGGGATTTATAATTATATCTATTAAAATAATTTTTGAAGCATTTATAATTAAACGTCTTGCACAACTTGCAAGAATACAACACAGTAGACGGTAATTTCCCAGAACATTGATTTTTGTATAAAGTTCTGATTAGCAGCAGAAAACCCTGGTAGCGACCAATCAGCCTCTGGAACCAACCAATCAAAGCCTAGCAACAACCAATCACACCCCCTGGCCGTATTCAACGCAATACTAGGCAATATATCGTATAGATTTTCTCAAAGCCTCAACTTGGCTCAAGGGACCCAATTGCTAGGCTACGCACAAATGCTTTATATATATATATATATATATATATATATATATATATATATATATATATATATATATATATATATATATATATATATATATATATATATATATATATATATATATATACTGCAGCACTGTACATTCTAACCGTGACAAATATTGAAGCGGTCTAGTGCATAGACAATTCCAATCTTTGTTTTCATTATTTATTTACTTATATACAAGAAGGTACATTGGGTTTGTGAGAATACATTGCATAGTACAGTATTTACAATCTTGTAAAGCCACTAGTACGCGCAGCGTTTCGGGCAGAATCGTTATATATTATATCGAATTATATCGTTAGCATCTTGATTGATAGAGATTGCAACTATATTGTTAAATGTAACGGTTAAACTAAAATACAATTTTTTTTTTCAATATTTACATAAGTCTGGTGAGGGTGGTGGTGGCGGCGGCCGACCTCTCCCCTCACTGGAACACCACCCTCATGTGCTGATATAATTACATGAATTAACCAATTACTTGGGTTAATGACTAAAACTAATTAATACTTAAACTAATTACTTTAATTGCGTTTCTCATCCGCTGGTCATTCTTTAGGCACTATTTAAGGACACGTTAAAATATTCGTCATAGTGGAGGGCGGATTTATTGGCATTTTGATGCTGTGTTTATCGTGAAAGTAATATAATATCCGATGAGTATTTATAACTTTAAACTGTAAATAAACAAAGGCAAGATATAAAAGATGGTTCGAGAAACTTTATTACAACACCTTGAGTTCCCGACCTCTCCTGCCTGACTTAACTGGCTGTTATAGATTCAGTTACTGAGAACCAAAAGTTCCAAGTAGCACGGGCTATGGTGAGCCCGTAGTGAACTTACCTGGCACAGGAGCGGTGCTGTAACTGACCTAACTGGCCCAGCATGAGGATAACAACAGCATCAGCCTGTGAGAAGGTGAGGTGTGGGTTACGGGTCCATCAGGCTGCAAGAAAGGGTGCAGACGGGACCCCTATGAACGAACGAGGACACGCAGATATATTTACGTGCGCGGGAGGCCATATGAGAGTGTGGGATTGATTGATTGAGTGATTATTAAGCCACCCAAAAGGTGGCACGGTCATGAATAGCCCATAAGTGGTGGCCCTTTGGAGCCATTACCAGTATCAATAGATGATACTGGAGATCTGTGGAGGTGTGACTGCACCCTGCGTGACGGGAGATGTCTCCCGTGGAGTGTGGGGGAGCGTGCGGCGATTGATAAAAGATTAAGCCATCCAAGAGGTGGCACGGGCATGAATAGCCCGTAAACCCAGAGCGTGCGGGAATGACGTGGGGCGGTGGTAGGCGTGGGCGGGTGGGTGGAGTGTGCAGGCGGGCGTGACCCCACCCTGCACTGTACACAACAATGGCTGCCAATCCATCTTGTGACTGTCCGATAGACCATTCTTCACTGCGCTCACACACGAGGCGCCGCGATTTATAGCGTAGCGATTTTCGTTATCGGGAGAGAATGCTCTCGCCATTCAGGCTGAGAGGTGCTACCCCCCCCCCCCCCAGGCTGGTAGAAGTTATTTCCACACCGAGAGACGCTACACGCATCTATAACAGGTGTTCCACCCGGCGTATGAGGCGTTTGGAGGTTTTGAGTTATCATGCAAAACCTGCCAGAACGTTCTACTGGAAAATTAACAAAATCACAAGGGCCGTGATGAAGGTCTCGAACCTACGTCAGAGAGGATCCCAGACGCGCCTTATTCGACTGTGCCACGACGTGGTCAAAAGATTTGAAATCGGGAATGCAACTGCCCTCACGCGGATCCTGCAGTCTCTCCGAGACACAAACCAGGATTTTACACAATTCCCCCCATGCACCCACCCGGGCCTGTCAATTTTGACCATGTCATGGCAGTCTATTAAGGCGCGTCTGGGATCCTCGCGGACGTAGGATCGAACCCCTCATCACGGCCCTTGTGTATTTATTCATTTCATGCATCACCCTATTGTGATTGTGTTGCTGCTGGAAAACCTTCAGTCAGTAGCAGGAACCACCAAATTATTACCGTGTGGTCCCCGGACGAGGTGTTTCAGGTGGTGTACGAGGGAGAGACGTGCACAGGCCAGGCTTCGTCGTGTGAGGCCATTCATGGCAGCATCCTTGGAAACGCCAGCAACTGGGACATATTCCTTGAACATGGATGAATCGGCAGACAGCGAGTGAGTAAATGGGACAGTCTAGAAGGAGCCAGCTAGTAAAACTCTGCTGATAACACGTTTCTGGAGAGGCCAGTGTCTTACTGTCGCCATGATGCTAGCTAGACCTACTGCATTGATTGATTGATGGATTAACCCACCCAAGAGGTGGCACGGGTATGAATAGCTCATAAACAACTGCATGTTGCAACCTAGTTGGTATTTTAATACATCGTCCAGTATCAGAAAATACAGCATCCTCTAGACGCGTAATAAGTTAAGAGTGAAATCTATTAGGGAATAACACTAAACAAGAGAGAATAGTAACTTTTATATATAAAGTCGTGCTAATATTTCTATCATGATCTTATGGCGAAAGTGGCCATAATTCCGAGGGTAAGAGTATCCTAGTGCCTTGTTGCAGGTTTAAGTATCAATAAAATAACAATGATTGTTTATAGTAACGTTTCCTTCCCATATGAACCCGTATCCCTGTGTTGTAGGAACTTATTTTTTTTTTGTTTGCAGGGATATTCCCGCGGGGGCCCTAAGCCTCTGGCTGGCCCACTAAGTGTTACTTGTTCCTGTTTTACTTAGGCGGAGTACGAGTATTTAAGACTCGTATGGTCGCTTCAGTAAGATTTTGTAATTCTGTGCAAACAATTATAAATATATATTCAAAATAAAAATTTTAATTTGAAAATAATCAGTGCGACAGTTCTCAGTCTTTCTGATCTTCATGGAGGGAATAGACTGGCGGGTGAGGGTAAGCACCCGGTGGACGGATTGCCATGAAAGTTACCAGTTAATTGATAGGACCAGGAAGCGAAACTCGCCATAGTATGAACAAGACTGATAAAAGTCGAGAATGGATAACGTGCTTGATACGAAGCCTTCTTGCCTAGCATTTCAGCATTACTCATGAAGCGTGTATTGGTTGACGTTGCTACTTACAAACTGTCCATCCAATAAATTGAAATGCATAATTAGGGATATCAATAGTGGGAGACCTTGTCGGTAGTGACGTGTGGGGCTGACGTGTTAATTAAGTGATGGGACTGCGTCTGAACTCCCCCACCCAACCCCCCCCAGGATGCAACCCCGCAACAAGCTGACTCATGGGTATCTATTTACTGCTGGGTGGACAGGGGCATGAGGTGATAGGAAACGCACCCAACCATTTCTGTGCCGTCCGGAATTCGAAGTCTGAATTCTCTATTGAGAGTCAAGAACGCGCCTGACTACTAAGGGACCCTCCTTATCTTACTGATATAGGCTTTGTTCAAGAATGAGTTTCAAATCCTTGAAATATACCAACTCATTTCCCTGGTTAGAAAGTAGTTTTTGTAACTATGTGCTCCATAGTACAAAGATTGCCGTTCTGAGCAATTAGATTACGAAGGCACTTCGTATTAATCACTCTATAGAATCGGAAAAAATGAAGCTAAACAATTTAAATATTCCTAGGCCTACTATAGCACACACATGTACTATATTAGGCCTCGGATATTTTATATTAAGTCTAGGAAGGTTAGTTTATTTTCTCTTTGCAACAAAAGAAATAGTTATTCCCAGTTTGTCCAACTCAATAGTGCCGATTTCTACTTTCTAATTTCGTTGTATACGTCAGTATATATATATATATATATATACTATAGTGCTCATCGTTACTATAAATACTCCCAAAACAGGAGGACATGCTGAATATACGTATAACTGTCTCATCGTCCATAGTCTTACTGAAGACTTGACAAGTTCTTGGTTCCACAAATGGTCCTGCGTTCCGCATTACAACGGCTGAGATAGAATGACTCCATTTATATCTCTTAGACATCTCGTTGGCTTTCCAATACACTTGGGAGGAGTGGCTGCTGCCTTCTGCTGCCTCAATGTGGGCGTCGGGAAGGTGAAACCTGGCGTGGCGCGTCAACCACAGAACATGGAATCACTTCTACCTGCCACACTCCCGCCCGAAGCCCACACCTGCCAGACTCCCGCCCGAAGCCCACACCTGCCAGACTCCCGCCCGAAGCCCACACCTGCCAGACTCCCGCCCGAAGCCCACACCTGCCAGACTCCCGCCCGAAGCCCACACCTGCCAGACTCCCGCCCGAATGAGTATATGGCATGATGCAACTCTCGTCATACACAAGACCATTTGCCAACTTATTTTAAAACCTAACTAACCGAGCCCAATACAGTCTAAACTAAAGTAACACATCCTAACCTAACAATAAACATACGGTTTTAACAAGAGAAAACGAGCTTTGTCGAACCTAACCGTGAAAGATTGAACCAAACCCCCGCCGCCCCGGATGGCCACACCTCCGTCGCCCCTGCCACCTTCAGCTGACTTGATTCAAGACAAAATGTTGGGGGAGGATTCCTGTGCACATGGGCAGGTAGCTAACGATTTACGCATTGCGGAAGTTCTTTTACGACACTCGCCATTGGTCGGGGCCTCAGACGTCGACCCCCCCCCCCTTCCCCTATACCGCCGCATTTAAAATTGAAATTTCGTACGAATTTGGACTTTTTTTTTCTGTAATTTGAAGATTGTATAACCAATTATTTATGTAAACGTGTGTAAGCGCGCCACTCCCCCTCCCTATATGATGCAGCCGGTAACAGTTGACTAGTTCCCAGGTACCTAATTACTGCTAGGTGAACAGAGGCATCAGGTGGAAGAAACTTCCTGATTGTATCAATCTCGGCTGGGAATCGATCCCGGGTCCGTGGACTGCAAATCTTTGTGTGTATTCACTTAGTTGTGCTTGCGGGGGTCGAGCTCTGGCCTTTTCGATCCGCATCTCAACTGTTTTTTTCTCTCTCCCCCCCCCCCCCCCCACACACACACACAAGAAGCAGGCCGTAGCAGATGTCTAACTTCCAGGTGTCTATTAACTGCTAGTTGAACAGGGGCATCAGGGTGAAAGAAACTCTCCCATTTGTTGCCGCCATCGCCGGGGATCGATCCCCGGTCACTAGGTCTACGAATGCAGAGTAGACCTAGTGACTAGTGTCCACTCAGCCACCAGGCCCCTTAAGTGCTAATCTGTGTGTTTATTCGACGTCGATTTGACTTCATTAATCCCGACGTCAAAAAAGGCAGAGTGAATAAATAGGAGAGAGGGAGCGAGAAAGGGAGCAAGAGAGCACGAGAAAGGGAGCAAGAGAGCGCGGGAGAGAGCGCGAGCAAGGGGAGGGGAGCAGGCCAATGTTACTAGTCTATAACATCCAATAAAAGCTTTATATCATTTAATGTCTTCCTATAAAACACTTCCAAGATATTTCGCTCCCCTCGACTTCATATTACAAGCAGAAAAAACACGTAAAACTAACTTTATATATCATTTACCATTCCTTCATTAAAGCTCTCACTTTAATATATTTTTTCCTTCACAATTCAACGCTGCCTTTGAAAGTCAATTATTCCCAAATTTAACATGAATGCAATTATGCTAAACAAATTGGTCTTCTACGCAGCTAGTTTGAGACGGAAGAGGCTTGCCCTAGGAGAGGCTTGCCCTAGGAGAGGCTTGCCCAAGGAGAGGCTTGCCCAAGGAGAGGCTTGCCCTAGGAGAGGCTTGCCCTAGGAGACGCCTAATACATTTACGGAGCTCTAATACATCAACGTCATAAAATTTCGGCGCCAAATCCCGACGTCAAAAGTGGCAGAATATTGGAACGGACATGGCGAATATGCACCTCTTGTTCCAAACTTGAAATTATATTTGAGGTAAATTGAGAAACTTGTACAATTTCCGCTCAAATATTAAAACAATTTCGTGCTAAAGTAGGCCTTAACCAAAGCTGAAATTGTTCGCAAAAGTTTCCCGCGCCCCCACCCCAAAAGTTGTTCTACATGTAGTCAGGTAGAAAGGGCGGGAAAAATATGGCGGCCATTCAAGTGTAATATTGCGGCGGATCTACAGGCTCCACCCCCCCACCCTCACAGTTACCGATTTCTGATAATTGAATTCAATATTTCTCAACTACACCGTGCGCCTCGCGTTCACTGTTGTACCGGCAGGTATTCGCTGTTCCAGCTCTCGATTTACTAAATACTGAAGGAAATTAATCGTTGCTCTAAGTCGTTATTTTTAGCGAGTTGGCAACACTCCGCCCGAAAAATGCCCGCGAAACTGATTACCAGACAAGTGAGGTAATACGTTAAGATAGTTAATATTTACCTGAATTTACCTGAGGGGTAAACATTCTAGTGTCTTCGATGAAGACAGTTAGCCGGCGGCGTGTCAAAGGTCCCAATACCTCTCACATACACCAAAGCCTCGTAAGACCATATTAAGAAATTACACTTACCAGAATATCTTTTAAAAGAATAAGAGACAAAATACAACATACCGATTCCAGCAAGATCTTTTTCCAAGCTTGAAATTTAAATCAATTTAAAATCTTGTCCCGAGGGGCGAGTTTATTCGGCAGCTCCACTCATCCTGCGAGTGGACACACCGCCATAGTGACAGTATTGGGCAGCTCCACTCATCATGCGAGTGGACATATCGCCATAGCAGCATGTACAACACTCCCCAATAGGAAGAAAACCCGCTGGGTTGTTTATCCTGTGACAATCTTGTGTTGGGGAAGTGTGATGGGTTGAGCCTTTACCATAAATCCTGACGTATATTATGTCTCATTACTCTCCCTCGCTAACCAGCATATAAATCACGGTTACAACAGAAAATTAATCTATTTTTTGTTTTTATAATATGGTCGCCAGTTTTTGTTTGCGTGGATTTTTGCGAACGTATATCTTTCAAGCCCCACCCCCCCCCCACCCCCAAACATCCTGTGGGGGGCCTGTGGCTGAGTGTACAGCGCTTAGGACTCTTAATCCTATGGTCCGGGTTCGATCCCGGCACCGGGGGAAACAGATGGGCAGAGTTTCTTTCACCCTGATGCCCCTGTTACCTAGCAATAACAACTAGATTAAGTACCTGGGAGTTAGATAGCTGTTAGGGGCCGCTTCCTGGGGAAAAGTGTGTATGTGTGGAGAGAAAAAAAATAGTAGTTAGTAACAGTTGATTGACAGTTTAGAGGCGGGCCGAATGAGCAGACCTCAAACCCCGCAAACAAACAAACAAACACACACCCTACCAAATCAATAACATTACAGCAAATTGATGAGGAAAAGGACCTTGGAGTCAAAATACCCACCACTCAAAATAGTTGCACAGCGGGTAGGAACAGCAGGTACAAAAGCTATCCAAACCCTTGGAATAATCAGGCGAAGCTTTTATTTCAAGTAACAGAAGATAATGATTCAATTGTGTAAATCTCTGGTGCTCCCCATTTGGATTACTGTAGGCTAACACAGAGACCTCATCTTCAGAAGGATATAACTGCTCTGGAGAACGTGCAACACCGAGCAACAAAAATCATTCTAGAGCTACGTCAACTCTCTTATCAGTAACGGTTGAGGGCCACAGGGCTAACAACACTACCAACCAGGCATGACAGGGCGTATCTTATTGAAACGTTTAAAATAATGAACAAACTGGATGTTGATCCGGACAATTTCTTCAAAAGATCAGATGTAACACAAACAAGGAACAACAGTTTCAAGCTCAACAAGCCACAGTGTAGGACTGAGAACAGGAGATGCTATTTCACCCACAGGTTTGTAAACCCATGGAACCGCCTACCCGCCGAAGCCGCTAATGCCAAAACGCCGTTGAGTTTTAAAGTACAGCTGAAAAAAAATCAAGACAAATGGGGGGGACCTTCAACAAGCCGCCATCTTCCCGTCCTCCTCGAGGACGCAAGTGTTAGTGGCTCTCGGGTAAACTCAGGTAAACACACACATGAGAAAGATTATTAGTTAAGACGGGCCACCACAAGCGTAGCTCTCGGCCTCGAAGTGTCAAGTGCCATGTAAATCACAACACTTGAGATAAGAAAAGGAATATGAAGGTGACAATGATCACGACGTACAAGATTCTCTGGGTAACAGACAAAGTAAACAAAGAAGAAATGTTCAGGTTTGAACGATTGAATATGTGAGCACAAATTGAAGCTTTATTCACAGACCTGAACAAACCCGTCTAGAGTGAAACCATCTGAACAAAGCAGAACTAGCCAATACAAGAGAGAACAATAGCATTGATAATTTTATTTTCATCGATAAATTAAAATGTGAAGCACTGACGGAACGAATACACGAGATGAATATAAACATGAATATTATTGATAAGATAAACGGCACTCATCATTCCTATTCCTCAACAAGACCAATTGTCAGTAATGAAGTGGTTGGCGCCCTGCAGATGTGACAACTTAATTTGAGTGCACGGCAGATTAGCTTTTGTGCCTCGTTGCCAACAACATGCTCACACTTTGGGGTGTGAGTGAGTGTGTGAGTGTGAGAGTGTCTGAGAGTGAGATCGTAGTAAAGACTGAACTTGCTCATTCCTGATTTACTTTTTCACCCTCTAATAATTTTGGTTAGGAATGAATATACCAAAAATTGTGCAATTTCCGGTAGCTGGGTTATGGTTCCTCCGAGTTGGTCTCCATCACACTCTCCCTCCCTCCCTGTAGCTCCATCACACTCTCCCTCCCTCCCTGTAGCTCCATCACACCCTCCCTCCCTCCCTGTAGCTCCACCACACTCTCCCTCCCTCCCTGTAGCTCCACCACACTCTCCCTCCCTCCCTGTAGCTCCATCACACCCTCCCTCTCCTCCCTCCTCTGTAGCTCCACCACGCCCTCTCCCTCCCTCCCTGTAGCTCCATCACACTCTCCCTCCCTCCCTCCCTGTAGCTCCACCACACTCTCCCTCCCTCCCTGTAGCTCCATCACACCCACCCTCTCCTCCCTCCCTGTAGCTCCACCACACTCTCCCTCCCTCCCTGTAGCTCCACCACACTCTCCCTCCCTCCCTGTAGCTCCACCACACTCTCCCTCCCTCCCTGTAGCTCCATCACACCCTCCCTCTCCTCCCTCCTCTGTAGCTCCACCACGCCCTCTCCCTCCCTCCCTGTAGCTCCATCACACCCTCCCTCCCTCCCTGTAGCTCCACCACACTCTCCCTCCCTCCCTGTAGCTCCACCACACTCTCCCTCCCTCCCTGTAGCTCCATCACACCCTCCCTCTCCTCCCTCCTCTGTAGCTCCACCACGCCCTCTCCCTCCCTCCCTGTAGCTCCACCACACTCTCCCTCCCTCCCTCCCTGTAGCTCCACCACACTCTCCCTCCCTCCCTGTAGCTCCACCACACTCTCCCTCCCTCCCTGTAGCTCCATCACACCCTCCCTCTCCTCCCTCCTCTGTAGCTCCACCACGCCCTCTCCCTCCCTCCCTGTAGCTCCATCACACCCTCCCTCTCCTCCGTCCTCTGTAGCTCCACCACGCCCTCTCCCTCCCTCCCTGTAGCTCCACCACACTCTCCCTCCCTCCCTCCCTGTAGCTCCACCACACTCTCCCTCTCCTCCCTCCTCTGTAGCTCCACCACGCCCTCTCCCTCCCTCCCTGTAGCTCCACCACACTCTCCCTCCCTCCCTGTAGCTCCACCACACTCTCCCTCCCTCCCTGTAGCTCCACCACACTCTCCCTCCCTCCCTGTAGCTCCACCACACTCTCCCTCCCTCCTCTGTAGCTCCATCACACTCTCCCTCCCTCCTCTGTAGCTCCATCACACCCTCCCTCTCCTCCGTCCTCTGTAGCTCCACCACACTCTCCCTCCCTCCCTGTAGCTCCATCACACTCTCCCTCCCTCCCTGTAGCTCCATCACACCCTCCCTCTCCTCCCTCCTCTGTAGCTCCACCACGCCCTCTCCCTCCCTCCCTGTAGCTCCATCACACTCTCCCTCCCTCCCTCCCTGTAGCTCCACCACCTCTCTCCCTCCCTCCCTGTAGCTCCACCACACACTCCCTCCCTCCCTGTAGCTCCACCACACTCTCCCTCCCTCCCTGTAGCTCCACCACACTCTCCCTCCCTCCCTGTAGCTCCACCACACTCTCCCTCCCTCCCTGTAGCTCCACCACACTCTCCCTCCCTCCCTCCCTGTAGCTCCACCACGCCCTCCCTCCCTCCCTGTAGCTCCACCACACCCTCCCTCCCTCCCTGTAGCTCCACCACACTCTCCCTCCCTCCCTCCCTCCCTGTAGCTCCACCACGCCCTCCCTCCCTCCCTGTAGCTCCACCACACCCTCCCTCCCTGTAGCTCCACCACACTCTCCCTCCCTCCCTCCCTGTAGCTCCACCACGCCCTCTCCCTCTCGGTATCGATCGTGAAACAGTTTCCTTAATCTTTTACATTTCCGATATATAAAACGCCCCTGAGAGCGCGTGATGTTATGTCCGCCTTCCAGTGGTCTCTCTGGTCATCATGATGACTTTTGCTGCCATTGATGATGTTTTCCTGTAACTGATGTTGCAAGGTGATGGTTGGTAGTGATGATAACGTTGATGTACTTGGATATCCTGCAGTGTGTGATGGTTGATGGATGGATGGTGTGTGATGGACTGAGACGCCTCACTGGCCACAAGATTACACATTAATGCATCAAATTGCAATAATTACAATGATTTTCTTTTACATAAAATACACATGAAAGGTGATGCAGTGTAGTCGTAGGTATACAATGTATATTACATAAAGTCACTTATACGCTATGCGTTTCCGGGAATATTTACGGGCTCACCCTAGCCAGTGCTACTTTGAACTTGTTCCGAGTAGCTGAATCTATAACACCACCACATCCGGGAATATTCTGTATTATTCATATCAATGTCAATTATTCATCATTTGTATTATTGATTCATCACTATTACCATCAGGTGGGGGATGCAACTCCGTGTCCCATTTTCTTTAAGGTGATGAATTTGAAGGAAGGAAAACGGGAAAAAACTGATTATCATTCCCTTGAGTGGTTAGAAATTATTTGAAGATGGGTTTTCTAGCCAATTTCCTCGTCCCTATAACGCGGGCGATGAGAGGCTGATTGATCCACACACTGGTAAGGGCGGCTGCACATCCCTACCCCAAGGTCGAGCCGAGCGGACAGCACGCTAGACTTGTGATCCAGTGGTCCTGGGTTCGATCCCAGGTGCCGGCGAGAAACAATGGGCAGAGTTTCTTTCACCTTATGCCTTCTTTCTTTCTTTACCTAGCAGTAAAATAGGTACCTGGGTGTTAGTCAGCTGTCACGGGCTGCTTCCTGGGGGTGGAGGCCTGGTCGAGGACCGGGCCGCGGGGACACTAAAAAGCCCCGAAATCATCTCAAGATAACCTCTAAAGGTGGTGGATGATATCAACAGCGTTGTTATAGTTACGATAGTTAACCGTTAATACATAGTATAGCTGCTGCCTTGTATATAGGCAGTTCTATAGTTTAATTTTTTTTCTGAAGTAGCTTGCTGGCGGGGGTTGAGCTCTGGCTCTTTGGTCCCGCCTCAACCGTCAATCAACTGGTGTACAGATTCCTGAGCCTACTGGGCTCTATCATATCTACATTTGAAACTGTGTATGGAGTCAGCCTCCACCACATCACTGCCTAATGCATTTCACCTGTTAACTACTCTGACACTGAAAACTCTTTCTAACGTCCCTGTGGCTCGTGTGGGAACTTAGTTTCCACCTGTGTCCCCTTGTTCGCGTACCGCGCGCGCATGCGTGTGTGCATGTGTTCTATTGTGCTTGCCGGGGGGGGGGGGGGGGAGGGGTACAATTTAAACTTGGGTGCCGCTTCTCAACAGGTTCTGGAGGCTATTGGTTACATCTGAAGCAGTGTTAGGAATCTACCTTCGCCACTTCGCATTCCATCTATTCGACACAACCCAATCCTTCCGTCTCTCTGGGCCACTCACTAAGTATCCACCCGCTGTTCGCGTGCGAGCGAGCGAGCGAGTGAGTGAGTGAGTGAGTGAGAGGGGGGGGGATAGCCTAAGTACCCGTATGTATGAGACACCGGAAGTGACTCACCTGCTGGTTCACTACATGTCAGTCATCCCCGCCCCCCCTCCTCCCATTACCCTATTCTTACTCCCCATCGTAGCGCAGTGCGCGCGCGCGCACACACACGCGCACACACACACAAACACACACACAAACACAAACACAAACACACACAAACACAAACACAAACACAAACACACACACAAACACACACACACACACACAAACACAAACACACAAACACAACACGCACACACACACACACACACACACACACACACACACACGCACACAGTGCACGCTCATTTCCTGTCACGACTCACCTTTCAACCCGACCGACAGAGCTGGCGACGCTTCTTGTTAACGTTGCTCTACTGTTTCCTTAGTTCACGACAACTGACACCATTTGTCCCCAAAATAATAATAATAATAATAATAATAATAATAAATAATAAACACTATTATTTAATACCTTCACAACATTCTGGAACTAAGAGGGTCGACGGGACACACCGAGAGCCAAACAAGAGGTAAAAAAGGCAGCCCAGAGACAATCGCTGCCATTTCTTAGACTACCATAGAGCCTTTGATACAGTGCCAGATTATCACACAAGGATACAGAAGCGAGTAGTGACGACTGAGACGGGTACTTGACTAATACAATTGTACCTAATGGGCAGGAAACAGTGGAGGCGAGAGGGGGGGGAGGAGTGGTGTCCCGCAGGGGCTCAGGTCCTGGCACCACCGCTCTTCTTCAAGTATGTGAATGACTGGAGGTAAATGGCTACATATCAGTATTTACCAGATGCCGAGTACACACGTATAAACGTACACGCGCCCGCACGCACTCACGTACGTACACGCGCGCACTCACGTACACGCGCCCGCACGCACTCACAGGCCAATTACCTCTCCAGCAGTGACTCAGGAAGGAAACTCATCAATATATTTCAGGGAAAGACGCGTGACCAATTTAATCCAAGATGAAACCGAGATTTTTACTCTGATAAAAAATGCATTGTCGCCAGCACAGGAAATTCTCCCCCCTTCCCTCACCCCTCCCCCCCCCCTCACCTAGCAACTCTCTTGGCACCACGTGTTTACATCGTCCTTGGCACTGGCATTTTCTTGGCACTACACACAGGAAGAGTGCCGCGTGGTGAGTGCCTATGTCACATGCAGGAGAGGGCCCGGGGGGGGCGCGGAGGGAGGGAGGGAGTGTTAAGGAACACGAATGAACGTGTAGGGAACATAATAAGAATAGACTAGGTCGGAAGAGGCGGAAACCAGGAGCTATGACCTACAGTCACCCACCACACTCACAGTCAACACTCACTATAAGGATATAATTACATTACATGCCAAGAGAGCATTCACAGTTGTAACAACATTAAACAAGCCAAAACCTGCAGTTACATCTAAAAGCCAATTTGACCCTAGAAAAAAAAAGAATAGCCGAACCCTTCCCCCTCCCCCCAAACCCTCCTCCCAAGAACGGCAAAATACACAATTAGGATCTGTACACACACACACACACACACACACACACACACACACACACACACACACACACACACACACACACGGTTGAGAGGCGGGACCAAAGAGCCAGAGCTCAACCCCCGCAAGCACAACTAGGCGAGTACACATAATTATATATAATTATATCCATATCTCCATATATCTCAAGATTATGACCACACACATGGAAAAAAAAAGGGTGGGCCTCACGTCCCCATAGTGGATCAATAGGGAAGGAGTAAGTGGGACTGGTGAGGATAGCCGTCCCTTCCTCAACCATCCTCCCCTACCACCACTAGCCTCTCTTCATTACCCACAAGCCCCCCTACCCCCCCATGTGTTAATTACATCTCCTGTGCTTATTAAGAAGGACCGAAGGGTCCCTTTCACCATCTTCTCCTGCTGTAGAGATATGTCTTATTTGTCTGGATTTTCTTGATCTTTGTAATATTCTCTCTCTCTCTCTCTCTCTCTCTCTCTCTCTCTCTCTCTCTCTCTCTCTCTCTCTCTTCTCTCTCTTCTCTCTCTTCTCTCTCTTCTCTCTCTTCTCTCTCTTCTTTCTCTTCTTTCTCTCTCTCTCGTTACTAGACAGACAGACACACACAGAGATTCTTTCGCAACAAGGTTTTTATACCATTATGTTTTTTTTTAATTTTACAACCACCATTGTCGTGCGGTATTTTTGCCGAGATAAAGTTGTTGCCAAAGAATATTTATCCTGAAGCTGACAGGTTCGCTGCTTCTAACACTTGTATATTGTAAAATGTATATATACATATCTGTCAAACTTTCATGATAACTAGAGGATCTCCTGACACCAAAGTACCGTCGTAGACAGTTTAGAGTCCCTGGAGACACATTAGCCCCTCGTCTCACTATAACTATCTGGTCTGGGTTCGAGTCCTAGCCAGGGAGGACTGCAACAGTTAATCCTTATCTGTCCTCTTTCTGTTCACCCAGCAGTAACTGGGGTGTTAACCCATTAGCGAGTAAACCCTAATATACCCACTAGTTTCCAGGAAAACCAGTGGGTACAGTTTACCATGATCGATGGGAAGGGATACCTCTCAGCCTTCCTAACAGAAGTAAAGAGTCTTCCTGTATCCTCAGGTATATTAAAATAAAACCTTTGGAACATTTCTGATTATTAAATAAAAGATCTCTTCCTCTGCCCTTCTCCTTGAGGACGTGTTAACAAAACAGTTCCAAAACCTGCCACCAGGGGGCCTACACAACCCAAAAACAACAACGTTGTTTGGACTAATGTAAATCCAATCCCGGGAGCTTCAAGCCGAAACGCTTAGGCCCATCTCCAGATACAGGGCCAACATAGAGAATTATCGAAAAGCAATTTAAAAAAAACAAAAGGGGCGTCACTGAGAGACCCTAATAAGCACAAAAGCAATACTGTTTTATGGCAAAAGTCAGATTATAGTGGATATAAAAAATATAGCACGAACTGCGTCACACACAGGAATTCTCAGGAATCTGTACACCTGTTGATTGACGGTTGAGAGGCGGGACCAAAGAGCCAGAGCTCAACCCCCGCAAACACAACTAGGCGAGTACAACTAGGTGAGTACACAAGGCGCCTGGGGCTGACAGGTAAGGAATTGGTGTACTAGTGCCTAGGCTAACTGTCCCCCTCCCCCCCCTCCACCATCTGATTTCCTTCCTCTTCCCCCTTTCTTCCCTCTCAATCCACCTCCTCCCCCTTTCCTTCTCACTGAAGGGCAGTATATGCCTCTCCCTTCTCTCCATCACTAGCCCGCCAATTCATCGAACTGTATACGGGGTCGCCGCTGCCTTGTTGCTGGTAGTCAGCTGATCCAATGTAAACAATAATAATTTGATGTTATTCGTTCCTCTAAGTTGAACTACTGACACTCCATAGGCTCCAACCCCACAATAACTGACCAACGTCACGGTACCTATATACTGCTAGGTGAACATTCCCCCCATTAGGAAAAAGGGAGATATGCCCAAACATTTCTGTCCCGCCCGGGAATCGAACCCGAAGTCGCCGATGATGAGTCGAGAACTAAAGGAACTGTCGTGCGATATCAGCTGACAGAACTAAAGGAACTGTCGTGCGATATCAGCTGACAGAACTAAAGGAACTGTCGTGCGATATCAGCTGACAGAACTAAAGGAACTGTCGTGCGATATCAGCTGACAGAACTAAAGGAACTGTCGTGCGATATCAGCTGACAGAACTAAAGGAACTGTCGTGCGATATCAGCTGACAGAACTAAAGGAACTGTCGTGCGATATCAGCTGACAGAACTAAAGGAACTGTCGTGCGATATCAGCTGACAGAACTAAAGGAACTGTCGTGCGATATCAGCTGACAGAACTAAAGGAACTGTCGTGCGATATCAGCTGACAGAACTAAAGGAACTGTCGTGCGATATCAGCTGACAGAACTAAAGGAACTGTCGTGCGATATCAGCTGACAGAACTAAAGGAACTGTCGTGCGATATCAGCTGACAGAACTAAAGGAACTGTCGTGCGATATCAGCTGACAGAAGGTAAACATTACTAGTAGCCTAAGGACAGGAGGCCAAGTTCGCGCGCACACAGTAAGCTTCTGCTCTCTTGTTTTTTCCAAGCTTCTTTTCCGTCTCCGCCGGAAGCCGCAGTTCTGAGCGACATGTCTCTCGACAAGCGTTGCCACATGACAACTTCCTTCACCATTGACGATATGGCAACTTCTTCCATCCTCCAAGATATATAGCACTTTCCTCTCGTCTGTGTGTGTGTGTGTGTGTGTGTGTGTGTGTGTGTGTGTGTGTGTGTGTGTGTGTGTGTCTCACACACACACACACACACACACACACACACACACACACACACGCAGTACAGACTCATTCCTCTCAATGTTTGCTGATGCTAAAGTTTTGAGAAGGATTAAGACAGAGGAAGACAGCAAGAGGCTACAGGATGACCTGGACAGACTGAAGAAATGGTCAAACAAACGGCTACTAAAGTTTAACTCTAGCAAGTGTCAATTGATGACGATAGGCGTAGGGAGCAGGAGGCCAAACACTAGGTACCAGCTGGGAGGTGAAATTCTTCAAGAATCAGGAAGAGAAAGAATCGGTACAAGAGAATGTACTGGAGGTTGATATCACGCCAGACCTGTCCCCTGAAGCCCACACCAAAAGGATATCATCAGCGGCATATGCAAGGTAGGCAAACAAGAACTGCCTTTATAACGTGTGTAAGGAATCATTCAGAACCTTTTATACCACATATGTCAGACCAATACTGGAGTATGCGGCTCTAGCATGGAGTCTTTATCTTGTCAAGCACAAAACGAAGATGGAAAATGTTCAGAGGTATGCCACTAGGCTAGTCCCAGAACTAAGAGGCATGAGTTACGAGGAAAGACTACTGGAATTAAACCTCACCTCACGACACTGGAAGACAGAAGAGTTAGGGGAGACATGATTACTACCTATAAACTTGTACCAAATGTGCTACTGGGACGTTAGAAATAATGCTTTCATTGTCAGAGTAGTTAACAGGTGGAATGCACTAGGCAGTGATGTGGTGGAGGCTGACTCCATACACAGTTTCAAATGTAGATATGATAGAGCCCAATAGGCTCAGGAACCTGTACACCAGTTGACTGACATTTGAGAGCCGGGACCAAACAGCCGAACCTCAACCCCCGCAAGCACAGCTAGACGCAAACACACACACACACACACACACACACACACACACACACACACACACACACACACACACACACACACACACACACACACACACACACACACACACACAAAACAGAATATACATAAATGAACTAATCAAACATCAGCCGTCCCCTCTGTCTTGCCCTCAGAACACACACACGTGTAACACCGGTGGTAGCAGGTGTGTGAGGTGTGTACCCGCCCACCCCCAAGACCGACCCAACATGGCGGAGGGTGGGGTAATCAGTGTGGCCCTGGTGGTGATGGTGGGTATTAAACCAGCAGGGGGCGCTACCCCACTTCCCGCCCAACGACACTCTTATGGGTCTCATCAGTCCGGCGCGAGGCGACCCCGCACACATGACACGGACAGGGAAGGCGGGAAACGGAGCAGAGATAAAATGATAAAATGGACAGTTGAGGGAGAATAGGCAACTTTAGACAGAAGAGGGAAGATAAAGATCAAAGAAGACGGAAATAGAAGGGAAATAAGAGCAAATGCGCTACAGCTTGAGTACAAAGGTGAAGCAGAAGTGGGGAATAAGAGACAGGAGGTAATGAAAGGTCTAAAAAAAAATAGAGAAATATAAGAGGAGAATGAGGGGAGTGCAGTGAGAATGAGTAATGGAGAGAGACAAGGAGGGAGGAGGTTAATTTAGCTCCCCTCTCCGTATTTCATCTCCCCTTGTCTGTCACCAGGATCCTGGCTATGATGAAAGAGGGAAGAGTATTATACATGAAATTATCATCTTTTGTAAACAATTGTTTATTATTTATATATATATATATATATATATATATATATATATATATATATATATATATATATATATATATATATATATATATATAAAATCCACTCAATTACTCAATTTGAAGACTAACAAGAGTTAAGCTGGAAACTCGCATACTTTCAGCCTTTGTGGTGGCTTTTAAACCTATATATAGACAGACGCGCGTGCGTGTGCGCGTACTCGTCTAGTTGTACTTGCTGAGATTGAGCTCTAGCTCTTTGGTCCCGCCTCTCAACTGTCAATCAACTGGGGTACAGGTTCCTGAGCCTATTGGGCTCTATCATATCTACATTTGAAACTGTGTATGGAGTCAGCCTCCACCACATTACTGCCTAATGCATTCCATTTGTTAACTACTCTGACACCGAACAAATTCTTTCTAACGTCTCTGACTCCTCTGGGTACTAAGTCTCCACCTGTGTCCCCGTGTGTGTGTGTGTGTGTGTGTGTGTGTGTGTGTGTGTGTGTGTGTGTGTGTGTGTGTGTGTGTGTGTGTGTGTGTGTGTGTGTGTGTGTGTGTGTACCACCCATGTTAAACTGTATTTATCTACTCTTTCAATTCCTTTGAGAGTCTTTCATGTGGTGATCATGTCTCCTTTAACTTCTTTCTTCTAGCGACAGGAGGTTCAGTTCTCGTAGTCTTTCCTCGTAGCTCATACCCCTCAGCTTGGGTACTAGTCTGGTGGCAAACCTTTGAACCTTCTCCAATTTAGTTTTGAGTTTGACTCCATACTGGAGCTGCATACTACAGGATTGGTCTGACATAGGTGTTATGTAAGGTCCTAAATTTTACACAAGTTTCTAAAGGCCGTTCTTATGTTAGTCCAACCTGACATATGCCGCTGATGATATCCTCTTGATATGGGCTTCAGGGGACAAGTCTGGCGTGATATCAACCCCAAAGTCTTTCTCTCTGACTCTTGAAGAATTTCATCTCCCAAATGGTACCTTGTATTTGGTCTCCTGCTCCCGACACCTATTTTCCTTACATTTGCTTGGGTTAAACTAACAACCATTTATTCGACCATTCCTGCAGCTTGTCCAGGTCTTCTTGAAGCCTCAATCTGTCCTCCTCTGTCTTAATACTTCTCCTAATTTTAGCATCATCAGCAAACATAGGAACGAGTCTATGCCCTCTGGGAGATCATTTACGTGTAGCAGAAACAGGATAGGTCCGAGTACAGAGCCCTGTGGGACGCCTGTAGTGACATCACGCCATTCTGAGACCTCACCCCTCGCATCAACTCTCTGCTTCCTATTGCTTAGGTACTCCCTTATCCACTTGAATACTACCAGTTACTCATACCCGTTTCTCCAACTCATATACCAGCCTCTTACGGGTTGCTGTGTCAAAAGGCTTTCCGACAGTCTAGGAAAACACAGTCTGCCCACCCTTCTTTTGCTCAATCTTTGCCACCTGGTCGTAAAATTCTACGAGACCGATGAAGCAAGATTTGCCCTCCCTGAAGCCATGTTGGAGGAAATGTAGATGTTTATCTCTCAGAATGTTTGGTAATATGTTTATTGTTTGTGATGTGTTTATATGTATGTATTAACACGATGTACTGAACGGGGTGAGAATAGCTTGAGCTACCTCATCCCTTTGTGTGTATTTTACCTCAATAAACTTATTTCAATTCCAATGTTGGTGTCGAGTCAGGAAGTCCCTCCTTCCCAGGTACTCACCTAGTTGTACTCGCCTAGTTGTGTTTGCGGGGGTTGAGCTCTGGCTCTTTGGTCCCGCCTCTCAACAGGTGTACAGATTCTTGAGCCTATTGGGCTCTATCATATCTACACTTGAAAGGTGTATTACTACACATGTGTGTGAGTGTTCGTTCCTTTCTCTACTCATATCCCACCCCGTCCCATCCTATCCCATCCCGTCCCATGGGAGAGTAATGCTAGCATCACGGGCGTTCCTCCCTCTCTCCGTCACCACCAGGACGACTTTCTTCAAACTTTCACAAAACTTTCCCACAACTTTCTACTCGCCAGCTTATCCTCGGCATCTTAAACTTGTGTTGTCGATCCCAGCCAATTCTGGGGTTCTCCTTCGGCCATGCCAATCCTGTCTACCCGTATTCTGAGCTTTGACAAATCTATATTGTTCACACACACAGATCACACTAACGTGATGCATCAAATGAACAAATCCATATGGGCCGTGACGAGGATTCGAACCGGACGCAGGTTCGAATCCTCGTCACGGCCCCCCAAAGACACGGTGTGTCTTTGATACACAAGAGCTTTCAACAAGAGGCGGGGCCAAAGAACCGAAGCTCAACCCAACAATTAGGAGAGTACAAGCATAGCTTTTGTGTTTGAGTGTGTGTGAGAGCCTAGATCATCCACCACCCACCCACACACCCACCCCGGGTCACCCATCCAGGGTCACCCATCCAGAGGTCACCCACACACATCCAAGAATACCCTTCACAGTCTGCTTGATCCGTTCTAACTTGCAGCATCTCGCTCTAAGGGGGTAGCTAAGGTACGCTATGTACTTGTACACTTTAAACACAACACAGTACACTGCTGTCTCTATCCTCCTTCGTTTTATTGTACTTCCTCTTCCGTCTCCTCCTCTTCCCCCTCCTCCTCCATCCTCATCTTCCCCCCCCCCCCCAACACGTGGATAATAAACAAAGGGCATCTATCAGCGGCTCTGTTTACCCTCTCAATTTATCAGAGGAGATGGAGAGTAAGGATGGGAGAGGGATGGGGGATGGGTGGAGAGGGAGGGGTATAGTGAGGTGAGGGGGTTGTGGGGGGTGAGGGAGGGTGGGTCTTCTAGTGTGTGGATGAAGAAAACGGATGGGGGTGGATTGGGGGCTGGGGGTGGATTGGGGGGTTGGTGGGTGGTGGATTGGGGGGTAGGGGTGGATTGGGTGGTGGAGGTGGATTGGGGGGTAGGGGTGGATTGGGTGGGTGGTGGATTGGGGGTGAGGGGTAATGATGGGAAATTTTTCCAACCCCCTTAACAATTATAAACAGCCTTAAAAACACCCTGTAATCACCTGGGGGCCCCTAAATATCCCCAGAGCTAAACCTCTCTCTCCACGACAATCCCAAATGAGAGCATTTAATTGCCCAACTACCTAACGAGGCACTAACGACGACTAACAAGCAACAGGTCGTTAACTCATTAAAAAAAAAAAATCAGCATCGGCTTTAAAAAAGACCTTTATTTCAATTATATATTTCAAAAGTATTTCTCCTGCTTGTTCAATATGTCATTTAAGGTTCACGAGCAAGATTATATAGTTTATCAAGATATTTATCAAGTTTGATATATTATGATTGTCACGCAAGCGCACGCAAGCATGCACGCACGCAAGCATGCACGCACGCAAGCACACGCACACCTAGAAACCAGAGGAATAATCAAGCACTCGGGATACGAAGATGAATTGTCAGTAGAGATATATGTGAGGCAGCAAGCAGAGGGAACGAGAGAGAGAGAGAAGCATCAAGCTTAGATGATCAGGGAGGCAGCGTGAGGGGGGGGGGGGGGCGAGGCAGCGTGAGGGGGGTGGTGGGCGAGGCAGCGTGAGGGGGGGTGTGTGGCGAGGCAGCGTGAGGGGGGGGGGGGGTGTGTGGCGAGGCAGCGTGAGGGGGGGGGTGTGTGGCGAGGCAGCATGAGGGGGGTGTGTGGCGAGGCAGCATGAGGGGGGAAGGTGTGGCGAGGCAGCGTGAGGGGGGGGTGTGGCGAGGCAGCATGAGGGGGGGTGTGTGGCGAGGCAGCGTGAGGGGGGGGTGTGGCGAGGCAGCGTGAGAGGGTGGGCGAGGCAGCGTGCTGAGACACACAAGGTGAGGATGACTGGCCGTGTTGGAATCCACAGCAACAGGAGACGACGGAGACTAATTTTAGGATGACATTTCCTGTAGTGTCACCACCTCAGGAAAACTGGCGCAGGTAATCAAGGCGAAGATATATTCCTGCGCGGTCTCCTCTTACCATCTCTGTGCTTACTCCACAGCACCGGAGAAATACCGCGACCATAAATGGCACAGATCGTAAGGCCATTCCCTCCTAGCAAACACAACAAAGTTATGTCCTTGCTACGGAAACTCCGTCACCCGTAACTGTCTGGCGGTACGAATTTGGGGTCAATAATATCTGCCGTCAGCTTAAATATATAGTATATAATTTTTATATCTATAAAGATAAACTTACGTCTGTTCGAGGTTGAAGGTCAGACGCTAGGGGAAGGTCTCAACTTTGCAGGGTGATTGGTCGTTGTATGGGGAGTGTCGTAGGGTGTTTGGGCTTGACTCCCTGGCCCCCCTCAAGTAGGGTTGGCTCCTATTGCGCCAACCTACGACTCCTATGAAGTTTGAAATCAATATTTGATAATTCATAGAGCACTACAAGACTTTTTCAGCCGTTATCGACACCTATTTATAAAGGTGATTCAAGGTTACTCGAAGCTGCTTTGGTCACTGGCAGAGAGAATGGGAGGATGGGAAGAAGAGAGACCCTGGGCACCGCCCGGTTCCGTCTGTCTGGATAAGAGAATATCAATGGCATATGAATGGAAATGGGTACAGTAGGGAGCGGGAAATAAACAATAGACAGATACAACGACAATAGAATAATAGAATGAATAGAAGCCTAATACACGCTGTCTTAAGCCTAATACACGCTGTCTTAAGCCTAATACACGCTGTCTTAAGCCTAATACACGCTATCTTAAGCCTAATACACGCTATCTTAGGCCTAATAAACGCTATCTTAGGCCTAATAAACGCTATCTTAGGCCTAATACACGATTTTTTTCCCCGGTCTCTTTACTAAATTAACAACATGTGACTACTGTGGGCTATAACAGTATTTTTCGTAGGTTCTTTCAAATAGTTGTTATATTTACTATAATTTTAAGAGGATTGGTTGCAACAACGTGGACATGATCCCGACGTTTAAAATACAAAATACAACTCTTAGCACTTTACCAAAAGTGGTAAAAATAGATTTGCCAGACGAAGAGTGCGCGATAGACTTTGAGAAGCAGTGTCTACTTGCAAAGATTTATTAATAGTTTGAACAGTAACGAGTGGAAACAGGACCCGACTCTTATGGGCCCATGGGGGTTCTTTTTGTAGGTAGGATAAATGCTAAATGACAGACATAATTAGTCATGATGGTGGTGATAGAGGTGATGGTGATAATAGAGGAACAAAATGATAGTGAAGGTGGTGGCGACTGATTGTGATTCTTTGTAGTCAGAACTAAACATACTTGAAGTAGACACCGGATTAAATGTTGACAAGTTTGTTTTTATAGAATGACAACCGATCAATTCTATTTCCTGACTATCTGTTGGTAAACATGGCGGGGACACCTGACGAATGTGCACCCGCGTGCACGCACACACGCACGCACATGTACGTGTACACATTTTTTAAGGAGTTCTAATACGTAAGAGACGACCTCGGAGTTCCGTTGTTCATTGTTCCTTGTCTTGTGGTTATTATTCCTGCAGCCTACACTGTGTGTGTGTGTGTGTGTGTGTGTGTGTGTGTGTATGCGTGTGTGTGTGGTGTGTGTGTGTGTGTGTGTGTGTGTGTGTGTGTGTGTGTGTGTGTGTGTGTGTGTGTGTGTGTGTGTGTGTGGTGTGTGTGTGGTGTGTGTGGTGTGTGTGGTGTGTGTGTGTGTGTATGTGTGTGTGTGGTGTGTGTGTGTGTGTGGTGTGTGTGTGTGTGTGTGTGTGTGTGTGTGTGTGTGTGTGTGTATGTGTGTGTGTGTGTGTGGTGTGTGTGGTGTGTGTGGTGTGTGTGGTGTGTGTGGTGTGTGTGTGTGTATGTGTGTATGTGTGTGTATGTGTGTGTGTGTGTGTGGTGTGTGTGTGGTGTGTGTGTGTGTGTGTGTGTGTGTGGTGTGTGTGTGTGTGGTGTGTGTGTGGTGTGTGTGTGTGTGTGGTGTGTGTGTGTGTGTGGTGTGTGTGTGTGTGTATGTGTGTGTGTGTGTGTGTGTGTGTGTGTGTGTGTGTGTGTGTGTGTGTGTGTGTGTGTGTGTGTGTGTGTGTGTGAACCTATTTGTGCTTGCGGGGGTTGAGCTTTGGCTCTTTGGTCCCGCCTCTCAACTGTCAGTCAACTGGTGTACAGGTTCCTGAGCCTACTGGGCTCTATCATATCTACATTTGAAACTGTGTATGGAGTCAGCCTCCACCACATCACTGCCTAATGCATTCCACCTGTTAACTACTCTGACACTGAAAAAGTTCCTTCTAACGGCTCTGTGGCTCGTGTGGGTACTCAGTTTCCAGAGTGAGAGAGAGAGAGTGAGAGAGAGAGAGAGTGAGAGTGAGAGAGTGAGAGAGTGAGAGAGTGAGAGAGTGAGAGAGTGAGAGAGTGAGTGAGAGAGTGTGAGTGAGTGAGTGTGAGTGAGTGTGAGTGAGTGTGAGTGAGTGAGTGTGAGTGAGTGTGAGTGAGTGAGTGTGAGTGAGTGTGAGTGAGTGAGTGAGAGTGAGTGAGTGTGAGTGAGTGAGTGTGAGTGAGTGAGTGAGTGTGAGTGAGTGAGTGAGTGAGTGTGAGTGAGTGTGAGTGAGTGAGTAAATCAACGCAATAATACTAACATAATGAGTACAATCATGGTAATCCTGGTCAAACTGGCTTCGACTTCGAGACAAGAACCACCGCTGGACTAGTCAGGTGTCCAGGTGGTGGACAACGGTTTGTTGACATTTGCCACACCTGGCCCCGCCCACACCACCGCCCATGACAGGTGGGCGGTAATGATTTACACAATACTACACCCCCTCATTTACACCTCGGCTAACACCCCACCACCTCAATCCCCCCCCCCCTCCCTCCTGTAACAACCCATAAACACCCCAAATCAACTTCTCCACCCACCTCATCCCCTCACAAACATATTCAACCTCATTCCCCGTAAAATACCTCTCTGACGTAGGTTCGAACCCTCGTCACGGCCCCTTGTGGATTTGTTCATCAACTAAAACATTAATGGGGTGAGAATAGCTTGAGCTACCTCATCCCTTTGTGTGTATTTTACCTCAAACTTATTTCAATTTCAATTTCATTAAAACATTCACTGTTAGCGCCCTTAAGCAACTGGTAATTCTTGTCGCTGCGACACCTGAAGTTAACAAAAACATGTCTATCAAAAAGCTCCGAGCAACTGAAGAAAAACAACTAGTTCACCTGATCAATTGACCTGACCTAAGAGGCTCGAGTGATCAACTTCGTCACAAAGTTGTGAAGCAATCTCTCCTAGCCCAACCTGTTTGACTCTTCTCGTGAGCCTACACGTTGTGTACCTTCCAACCCGTTCTCGCACTTTCTTACAGTCAATATTGACTTATTTAATAAGTGCATATGTGACATACTAATTGATTGTGAATATTTTAGTTTACCTTGAAAAGCTTCATAGAAAACACCGACCTTCCCTAACCTTCTTAGTATGTTAAGATAAGCATCTTATTGCTTCGTAATTACAATTATTACTTAACCTATACCTATAATTAAGTTAAGTAATAATTGTAATTACGAAGCAATAAGATGCTTATCTTAACATACTAAGAAGGTTAGGCAAAGGTCGGTGTTTTCTATAAAGCTTTTCAAGGTAAACTAAAATATTCACAATAAATTAGTATGTCACATATGCACGTATTTAATAAGTCAATATTGACTATACGAAAGTGCGAGAACGGGTTGGTACCTTCACGTATCAACCTGTAGTCCTACAAAGAACGCTATTCCCTCGTATGCGTTACATAACGCCAAAAATCGTCATACTACAAAATGAAAGCAGCTGGCGAAAGTCATTTACTGTCCCGTTTTCTGTTTTGGGTCCTCTGGTTTAGTCAGGTAAGTTAGGAGAGACTATTATAAACTAATCGTTTTCTTGACGTTTAGAAACCTTAGGATGACGAGCTACACGAGTGGCTTGCAACAGTGTCTTACCTTAGATGTGCACGTTGATCATCCTAGAAAGGGAAAGGCGCTCCGGTTTGCCCAGTTCTCCGCCATTTGACAGTCATCCTGTGAAACTAACTAATTTACTATATCTACCGAGATATCTTTTATCTCTCTATAGACCTTTAAGGCAGATGCGCCGAGATGTTTCCTTGGTAATAACAGTCATTTTTAGTTCATATTTTTATCGATATGGTGTTAACGAGTAGATAATTCCATTACCGTGGTATATTATACAACCATCAAATAGATTCTAATTGAGCAGTCTCCGTGGTGTAGTGGTAAGACACTCGCCTGGCGTTCCGCGAGCGCTATGTCATGGGTTCGTATCCTGGCCGGGGAGGATTTACTGGGCGCAATTCCTTAACTGTAGCCTCTGTTTAACGCAACAGTAAAATGTGTACTTGGATGAAAAAACGATTCTTCGCGGCAGGGGATCGTATTCCAGGGACCATAGGATTAAGGACTTGCCCGAAACGCTACGCGTACTAGTGGCTGTACAAGAATGTAACAACTCTTGTATATATCTCAAAAAAAAAAAAAAAATATGTTTTACACAATATATTACCATGCTTACACACACACTATGAAACTAGGTGGAGGGAACAGGAGGCCAGAAACAGGATAAAGAATGTGGCAGGAAGTCCTCCACGAAACGGACAAAGAGAAAGATCTAGGAGTTGATATCACGCCGAACCTGTCTCCTGAAGCCCACATCAATAGAATATCATCAGCGGCGTATAACGTGAGAACTGCCTTTTGAAACCAGTGTAAGGAATCATTTAAAATCTTGCATACCACATATGTAAGACCAATCCTGGAGTATGCGGCCCCAGCATGGAGCCCGTACCTTGTCAAGCACATGACGGAGCTTGAGGAAGTTCAGAGGTATGCCACTAGACTAGTCCCAGAACTCTTTGGCATGAGTTACGAGGAAAGGCTTCGTGAATTGCACCCCATTTCGCTGAAGACTAAGAGCTCCGGGGACATGATCACCACATACAAAGCTCTCAGGGGAATTGACAGGGTATACAAGGATTGACTAACACGGATGATACACGCACAAGGGGACACAGGTGGAAGCCTGAGTACCCAAATGAACCACAGAGACATAGGAAAGAACAGTTTCAGTGTCAAGAGTAGTTAATAAATGGAATCCATTAGGAAACAATGTGATGGAGGCTGACCCCATACACAGTGTGAAGTGTGGATATCACAGAGCCCAATAAGCTCAGAAGCCTGCACACCAGTAGTGTGACAGTTGAGAGGCGGGACCAAAGAGCCGAAGCTTAACCCCCGCAAGCACAACTAGTCGAGTACACACACACACAGATGATGCCCAAAATACACAATTACACTAATGGCTTTTAATGCATCGGTCGCTGTTAGCGGAGGGGGAGGGGGGGTGGGGGGGGGGGAGAGAAGGAGGGGGGACAAGGAGACAGACAGACAGGGAGGCCACCTCCTCCCCCCCACTCCCCGCCCAGGCCTGCATGACGGCCTGGTTAGCCTGCCGGATATCTTAGCCTGCCGTATATCTTAGCCTGCCGGATATCTTAGCCTGCCGGATATCTTAGCCTGCCGGATGCTACGATTCAATTTCGTTGGGTTGCGCATCTATTTTGCCGGAAGGCAAATTTGTTATCGAATGGCATTTATTCCACCACAACACTCTTGACACGAGGGAATAGTGTCACGTTCCTCTTGTGGGTCACCAGCGGCGCCTCTCGTGTGCCAGGAGAGGTCACCACGCGGCGCCTCCAATCTCCTATAGGTATTCCAATCGAGCTACAACCATAGGTATTCCAATCGAGCTACAACCATAGGTATTCCAATCTCTTGTCAAAGTCACACTTTCAGGCAACTGGAGCTGACGGAAGATCAAATCACTTGACACTCAGATTGGCAGAAAACACTAGTTGAAAGAGGTATTATATGCATCAGAACCGACAATTACAAGTACGGACAGCACAAGATAGCCACTAGACTCAAGTGCCAGAATTAGGCCGGGATATCGTTAATTACAGCAGGTGGCTGCAGGTAATGACTCCTGGAACATACCTGCAGAGGGTTTCGAGAGTGCTTCTACTGCCCCTGAGCCCGGCCCCAGGGTCAAATTCCGCCAACAGTCAACACGCCAGCTACGGGAACAAGGGCTATGGGAACAAGCTACGGGAACAAGGGCTATGGGGGAGACACCATCGCCATACTGGCGGATGTCCTTTTATCCATGTTTTAAACCAAATGACACGACTGAGCTTCGCAACTTGCATATATTCAAGTGTTCAAGCCAAAGTTTACTAGCGCAGGAGACACTAAGACTCGTGTGTTTTTTCCCGCCATACCATCCATGACTTGTCACGCTGCGAGACGAGGATATTCCATGAACTTACATCTAGCTCTTCATCTATACTATGTAATCCATTATACAGAATGGTGTAGCAGCTCACTGCTATGTACCCAAGATTATGTACCCAAGTTATGTACCTAAAACCACTAATACGTGATAGACATCAGTGAGGAAAAATCATTTGGAGCAATTGAAAGGATTCGAACCTTCATACTGGGTCTACTCCCAAGCCGCGCATCTTTTATCATGTGGTGACGTGTAAGTTATACGATACTAGATGCCACTGAAACCACATCATATCTGGAGGTCCCTACTGAAGCCAGTGCTGGTATTACACATAACCAACATGTCATCTGGTACAGGCAATGGGGTTTCTCATTGATGTGTGATATCAAGTGTGATATCCTTGTTTATCTGAGGCTGGAGAGTGGCCTGAATTAAAAACTAATTTTTGTAATGTGTATGGCTCATTTGGGCACTCAATTTCCACCTGTGTACCCTTGTGCGCATACCCCTCGGGTTACATAAACTGTCTATCTAGCCTATCAATTCCTCTGAGAATCTTATGTGGTGATCATGTCTCCCTTAACTATTCTGTTTTCAAGCGACGAGAGGTTTAGTTCCCGTAGTCTCTCCTCGCGCGTGTGTGCGTGTGCGTGTGTGTGTGTGTGTGTGTGTGTACACAATATATACAATTTGCTGTTGACTGAGGTAGACTTGTTAATAAGGATGACAGCGTGTATGGCGTTCACAGGCTCCAGACAGCTGTAAGCCCGGGAGGCGACGCCATCACCTCACAAGCCAATATCTCCAATATGTCACCTCCAATATGTCACCTCCAATACAAACCCCCCTCTGATAGAGCACCTCCACAATAAGCAACCTTCCCAATAAAGAGCCTAACCAACCTAGGTCACCGGGATGGTGGCATCACGGGTGCCATGACAAGATGGCTCCTGTCGGCTATTCCTGTCGTTTGACAGCCATGCCAGCTGGCTGGGGGTGGGGGGGGGGGGGAGGGGGACATGTTTACCCCCCCCCTCTTGCCCTTTCCACAAGTCATCCTGACCTATTTCCGTACTCTGCAACACCCATGGTTATGACCATCCCTACACACACCTACCTCTTCTAACCACACCCATGGTCAACCAATCCACACCTGCACCCCCCCCCGTCCCATCACCCCACCCCAATCAAGAGACCATACCCAATCTCTCCCACACCATTCCAAAATCAAACCAGCCCTCCCCCCCCCCAAACCTCCTCATATCCAACCTCATCCACACTGGAACCCAACCCAAGGTATACCCCGCCTACGCGCCCAAGTCACCACGCCCCCACACATGTTTAAGGGTGAGTGGCGGAGAGCCCTTCCGGCAGCACTGGCTGTGGGCGTGTCCCCCAGGTGGGCGCCACCTGACGCCCATCTCCGGAAGATGACGTTAAGATGAGTGGTGATAACCCCAGGCAGGAGATGCTGCAAGGAGGAGGAGGAGGAGAGAGAGAATAAAGGGAGAAGGAAGAGGTGGAAGAAGACCATGTATAGAGTGTGGGGGGGGGGAGACTAAGTCAGGAGAAGAAGACGAAAGCTTGGCCAAGAGCCACGTAAGGCAGACCTTTTTTTCCCACTGGTGTGAAGCCATTACATCTGGTGACACACCCCTCTCCCTCCCCCCCCACCTCCTGCACACTCAACAGGGGGGAAGGGGGATTCTACACCCCCCCTCTCTCTGTCTCTCTCACCAAGGGAGAGGGAGGGAAGAGGGAAGAGGAGAAGCAGCGAGTGTTTGGTTTAGATAATTGATGAGTATCCCACTTCATCATTGACAACTCCTCCCTCCCCAGGCCTTCCTTCCCTCCTCCATCATTTTCTTCTCCTCCTCCATCTTGCTCCTACCATCCTCCTCCTCCCCCATACTTCTACCCTTCCCTCTCACTCACACCTCATCCCACGACTTCTCTACTCCCCAGTTTCTTCCCCCTCCCCTCTCCGCTAGATCACTCTCTCTCTCTCAACCGCAAACTGAGGAGGAGAATAACAGAAGCGGCTCCCTGTACCACATCCAGTTCACTTCGTAGAAAGTTAGACTCACTCACTCACTCTCTCCCTCCCTCTCTCCCTCCCTGCCTGCCTCCCTCCCTGCCTGCCTCCCTCCCTGCCTGCCTCCCTCCCTGCCTGCCTCCCTGCCTGCCTGCCTCTCTCCCTCCCTGCCTCCCTCTCTCTCCCTCCCTGCCTCCCTCTCTCTCTCTCTCCCTCCCTGCCTCCCTCTCTCCCTGCCTCCCTCTCTCCCTGCCTCTCTCTCTCCCTGCCTGCCTGCCTCCCTGCCTCTCTCTCTCTCTCCCTGCCTCTCTCTCTCTCTCTCTCCCTCTCTCCCTGCCTCTCTCTCTCTCTCCCTGCCTCTCTCTCTCTCTCTCTCCCTGCCTCTCACACAGACCACCAGCAGAGGGGGATCACCACCGTGTTTACAGCCACCATGTATAAGACCTCCCTAACACGCACAAACACCACCAAACACACTTTTTCCAAGCTCCTCCAAATTTACCAGCCGGCGGCCCCCCCCCCTTTCCCCTGGTCTCACAGTTGGTCTCCAATTTACGTAAATCTCTCAGAGTCATCTCGTTCAATGTGCTTTTTTTTCTCTCTTTCCAAGTCGCAGATTTCAGCTTCATGTACAACAGCGAGTAAGATTAAGCTTTGCAACTTACGATAGGAAACATGTGATACATTTGAAAGTGTGACAAAAAAGGGATAGAACATTAATTTCAAAGTATCATAAAAAATACAGGACTATAGGGACAATAGATGTAGTTCCGGAAGGTCAATTAGTCTATACGAATGGAATGCTACTATCAGGAGAAAGCGCCAAGCCATTACGACTATATAGCACTGGGAATGGGTCAGGATAAGGATTTGGGATAGGACGGGGGGAAAGGAATGGTGCCCCAACCACTTGTAGACGGTCAGGAATTGAACGTCGACCTGCATGAAGCGAGACCGTTGCTCTACCGTCCAGCTCCAGTGGTCTATATACGAGACGGCTCCCATTTTCTATGCGCCTAAAGTCATTCACACACATGCCTAACCTATCCTTAAAACCCTCCAGTTATCCCCCGTGTATTGTGTTACCCGGTAATTGGTTGGTCAACAACCAAACAGGTATTTACCGTGTTTCCCTAAACTAGAGTTATCCAGTTGTGGAATGACACACATTCCTCTGAAGCTTGGAATATACACCCCTTCTCCCTAATTATCAGTTCCTTCCTACTTAAAAGGTTAATTTGTTTATCAAGGACCACATACTCGTGTGGATAAAACTACATAATGGCCACAAAGCCATGTCAATCGTTGCAAAAATGTAGACGGACGAAGACATGCCATTGAGCTAGTTCCAGAACCGAGAGGCTTGAAATATTTGAGTAGACATTAAGAGAGATGAATCTCACCAGAGAGCCAGAGAGCGAGAGAGCGAGGCGGGATATAAGCCAACATATAAGACCCATATAGGGCCAGTGATAACACGTATATTAAGAGTTCAATAAGATAACTACTCTAATGCATCTATGGAAACCCTTCTTTCAAACGCACAGAAAACACAACGTGATGGACAAATACCAATAGGGAATGGTTACCGTTCTGGCCTGCCAATCCAACGGTGCTGGGTTCGATACCCGCCGAAGAGACATTCAGCGAGTGTTGTTTCAAATTGGGTTAAGCTAGTTTCCCCGACTATAACCAGGTTCCCAGCGGGTTGTCGTAGGAACGCAAACTGGTTTGGCAGATATCCACGGACGCGTTCCTTCCTCTCTCTCTCTCTCTCTCGCCCTGCTCAAGTGTATCATGGTACACTAAGAGTTTACAGCACTCCCTCTGTACTAGTGGACATGTCCACGCTGGGGACCTGGTACACACACACACACACACACACACACACACACACACACACACACACACACACACACACACACACACACACACACACACACACACACACACAGGCGGGACCAAAGAGCCAGAGCTCAACCCCCGCAAGCACAATTAGGTAAGTACACACACACACACACACGTGTGTATACACACACACACGTACGTCCACGCTGGAGACCTATTGTAAAAAGACTGAAAAGTAGCATTTCTAGGAAAATTTGAAGGCGTCAGCTAGCTATTGCATTAGACGTACCAAACAAAAAAAAATTAACCCAGGAGCTGAAGCTTGATCTTATGCAACACAATAAGGTAAGTACATGCGCACGTGTGCGTATGCGTACAAGCACAACACTAGAAAAACGCCCCCAGCATATGCCAAATACAGCCAACATCCGGATAGCCTTCAAGAACGTGGACAGAAGATCCTTCCGAGCGCTGTGGACCACCTGTGAAAGACTCGCTTGTGTACGCTGCTCCGGCATGGAACCCCAACTTAAAGATACGCTAAACTAAACTAGAATAGGTCCAAAGATTTGCATCAAGGCTCGTTCCCGAGGTGACTTAAGCTTTTAAAACAAAGGTTCTTTCTTTTTTAAAGGATTTTAAAGGATTTTAAATGAAAAATGTACAAGCTCTTCAACGCCAGAACATTCCATCATCTGAATATATACGATATCGTAAATATACGAATGGACAACTTAACGCATATACGATATCGTACAGTAATATACGAATGGCCAACGTCACGCAAGGAAAAACAACAGACTTAGCCTCCAAATACGAGTACAAAGACAAAAGAGAAGCTCAATGCGCCTGACCAAACACTCCGAGTTGTATATAAAACAACTACAAGGGTTCCCCTTGCCTGTTACGGGCTATTCATGCCCGTGCCACCTCTTGAGTGGCTTAATCTTTATCAATCAATCAATCCCCTGCCTGGGAAGCACCCTCAAGCCGGCTGCTTACACCAACGGCGTCCAAACCCGTTATCTCCATAACCGTTGTTCTGTTTGAAGAACAGGTCTAAGGATGCTTGCGTTATTACACATGACTTTGTTTACCTCCAATACGGTAGTTATATAGGCGTGATTGTGATTGGCTGAATGGTTCCGCGCTACTCGCAGGGTTAATCATTCGGCAGTTACCAGGAATGTTTGTGGTTCCTGGCTTGGAAGAACACAATCGCCGTCTCTTGTTCGGACGTCATCAGTTGAGAGTCGTGTGTGTGAAGTGTTTTTCATTATTGGACGGTGTTTGCCGGCTGGATTATAGACAAACTGTCTTTTGTTTATGAGGACAGGCTGCACCTGCATGTGAATTGGTTCCTAATTTATATGTGCGTGAGGGAGGGAGGGGGAGGGAGAGGGAGGGGGAGAGAGAGGGAGGGAGAGAGGTAGGGAGAGAGGGAGGGTGAGAGGGAGGGAGAGAGGGAGGGTGAGAGGGAGGGAGAGGGGGAGGGTGAGGGAGGGAGAGAGGGAGGGGTGAGGGAGGGAGAGAGATAATGTTCCCCTCGTTCTCTCTCTCTCACACACACACACACACACAATCTGTACACCAGTTGATTGACAGTTGAGAGGCGGGACCAAAGAGCCAAAGCTCAACCCCCGCAAGCACAAATAGGCGAGTACAAATAGGTGAGTACACACACACGGCCGAGTGGACACCGCTTTGGGGTCTTAGTCCTAAGGGCCCGGGTTCGAATCCCGGCGGAGGTTATCTTGAGATGATTTCGGGGCTTAGCGTCCCCTCGACTCGGTCCTCAACCAAGGCCTCCTTTTTTGTTACACACTTCCAGGAAGCAGCCCGTAGTAGCTGTCTAACTCCCAGGTACCTATTCACCCTGATGCCCCTAAGTGAACAGGCCCATCAGGTTGAAAGAAACTCTGCCCATTTGTTTCCACCTCCGGGTGTGTGTGTTTTAGAGAGAAATATATGTAGTAGATATAATAGGAAAACAATAGATTGGTTACAGAGGCGGGTCCAAGAGCTAATAGCTTGATTCTACAGACAGATACAAATAGTAAACACACACTAGATATAAGACGATATCCCATTTAGAGCAGACCGTTCTCATAGATAAAGGCCAAATGCTCATTAATCCATTGGTTATGAATGAAACACTATCTACACACGACTCAACTGATGACGTTCCCACTTATCTCTAACATTACTACACTATCTTACTATGATCAAATCACACATCTATAAATGTTTCACCCACATATTGAAACTACAAACAATTGTCAACCCTAAAATAACGGTCAAATTACCAAATTACAGGGAAAAAAATTGTAATTACAGGTAAACCAAATTAGGCCAAATTACACTTAAATTGTTTACATAGTAATAATAGTTTACACACGAGAAAAAAATTAGAATTAAGGGTTAAAAATGACTACTTCACCTTTGGTGTCTGAAGCCGCCTAGCGGACCAGCCTACCCCGAAGTCAGATTGAAACTCAAATAACTATCAACAAAACCGAAAAACTAACCCAATTTAGACTTACGACAAATCTAATATATATAATAATGTTAAACTTATGATAAAATACTGATTTTGACCACAAATTACGTTAATACCGATGAATGCGTCTTAGGGGTGAGCAGCTACATAGCGAAGCCTAGTCTGAGGACAGGTGTCCGAGAATGCACATATTACGTTATCTTATCACTCCGTGTAAGGTACAGAGAGGATATAAATAATCCTAACTAGGAGCCAGATTCACGAAGCAGTTACGCAAGCACTTACGAACCTGTCCATCTTTTCTCAATCTTTGGCGACTTGGTTTACAATTATTAAACAATGAGCTCCGAAGCACCAGGAGGCTGTTTATAACAATAACAACAGTTGATTGCCAAGTTTTCATGGTTTTAAACTGTTTAATAAATGTAACCAAAGCCGTCAAAGATTGAGGAAAGATGTACACGTTCGTTAAGTACTTGCCTAACTGCTTCGTGAATCAGGATCAAGGTGAGGGAGAACAGAACAAGGAAGGGAGAGAGAGAGAGAGGAGGCACAGATGGAAACACATGAGCCACAGAAATGTGAAGAAATATGTATATGTATACAATTCTGGCATGTAGCGAGTGGTGAATACACTTACGCCAGAGGTGGTGGTTGTGGTGGTGGTGGTAGCAATCAACATCCACAGCTTCAAGAGTCCATGTGAGAGTTGAACCGGGCATAATATTTATGAAGATGGGTATACCCCCCCCATTCTGTGCATATCAGAGTTTACTTTAGTCCCGGACTATGTACAGGAGTAAACTTTCAGGTTGGTCAGAAAGCTACCGTGTTTAGCTAAAGCAACTCCAAACAGCCAAAGTTGGCTAAACAGAGAAGCTCCATAATTACAAGCTTAAATCAGCTTGTACAAATCCGTTACAATTGTAACGTAACGATTGTGGCCCAGTCGTAAAGTTTACAATCTGAGTACTCGCATTTATTGTAAAACATAGGCCTAATGTAGTAGTAACAATAGTTGACAATTAGGTAAAAGTAACTAGCCTACCTACCCTTCCCTATCTCCCCTGTGCCTCACCGCCCTTCCCTTCCCTTTCCTTCCCTTCCCTTCCCTTCCCTTCCCTTCCCTTCCCCAGGAGCCTGTGTGTGTGCAGCTCGACCATCACTTTCTGGCCCCGGCGAGAAACAATGTCCATTGTTTCTTTCACCCTGATGCCCCTGTTACCTAGCAGCAAATAGGTACCTGGGAGTTAGTCAGCTGTCACGGGCTGCTTCCTGGGGGGAGGGGAAGTAGTTAGTAAACAGTTGATTGACAGTTGAGAGGCGGGCCAAAAGAGCAGAGCTCAACCCCCGCAAGCACAACTAGGTGAATACTGGTGCATCTGTTTTCTCTTTCTTATCCCCGCGTGCAAGGAGGCAGGGAAATAAGGAGAGAGGAAAGAAGAATGACAAGGAGGAAAGGAAATTAGGAATGGATTGGAGGAAGAAAGAAAAAGATGAAAAATAAGGGAAGGGGAGAAAGCAACGGATGGGTCGAGGGGACGAATTAGATAAAAGCCCGCTGGGTCAGAGAGAAAAGAGGGAGAGGGGATGGAAACGAGGTCAAAAGAGAGAGAGAGAAAGAGAGAGAGAGAGAGAGGAGATAGAGCAATAGAGAGGAGGGAGAGAGAGGGAGAGAGAGACAGGAGACATATAGAGGATAAGTTTGGCTCAACGAAGAAGAGAAAGGGATGGCTCCAAGAACCACTTCCTGGTGACCTGCGTCCCTGGGGGGGCGGGGGGACGCCGCCCCCGACAACACCAAACACAAAACACACACACACGTGGGGGGGGGGGGGGGCGGTTTACACACCAAACACCGCCGCCTGGCTGTACAATACAGGCATACTGGTGATTAATGCAGCCGCGCACACATGCGAATTGGCCGGCATATATGTAGTGGTGGTGGAGATTGTGGTAGATGGAGGCGAGGGACGGATGGTGGAGCGGGATGGTGGTAGTGGTGAATATTATGGTGAATATTACAGTGAAAGTGATTATGATCACAAGACGGGCTCACCATAGCCCGTGCTACTTGGAACTTTGTTCCAGGTAGCAAATCTTTAACAACGTATGATCACAACCTGTGCTCGGGGAGACGATCCGCTCAGGAAAATGGGTGACCAACCACTTGTGGGCTGGACGGTAGAGCGACGGTCTTCCTTTCATGCAGGTTGGCGTTCAATCCCCCGACCGTCCAAGTGATTGGGCACCATTCCTTCCCCCCGTCCCGTCCCAAGTCCTTATCCAAACCCCTTCCAAGGTCTATATAGTCGTAATGGCTTGACGCTTTCCCCCTGATAGTTCCCTTCCCTTCTCGGGGAATGGATCGAGAACTACATAAATAGTAATATTATCTACTCTCAATCCAAGAGTCGAACCCATGTGGTAGGTGTTCGAACCCACACGCTTGAGACAACCACTCAAGACATCACCCCATAGATTGGAACCCTCTCTCTCTGTAATAATAATATAAATTAATCCTCTGGAATGTGATTAAGAACATAGAATAAGTTAAGTTATTCGGATTAACTGAACAGTTAGCAATGCATTCTAAATGCCATGTTGCTGCTGCTGCCGTTTAATATTCGCTACCTGGAACAAAAAAAAACCCAAGTAGCACGGGCTATGGTGAGCCCGTAGTGGAGTTTAATGCCATGCGTGTCAAAACAGTCAGTGTGTTCTTGGGGAGCAGCCAAGAGTGCATTAACTATGTCGCTCCCCTCCCTCTCCCCCCTCGGCCTCCCCTACCCCACCATCCCCCTCCCTCTCCCCCCTCGGCCTCCCCTACCCCACCATCCCCCTGTCAAGGAAACCTAACCTAACCTAACCTGTCAAGGAAATGTCATGCGATAAATTTAGTTAAGTTTCTATGAAATTAAGCGAGTTATATTATTGCCAGTGGTGGTGTTGTGTAAACATTATTGCCAGTGGTGGTGTTGTGTAAACATTATTGCCAGTGGTGGTGTTGTGTAAACATTATTGTCAGTGGTGGTGTTGTGTAAACATTATTGTCAGTGGTGGTGTTGTGTAAACATTATTGCCAGTGGTGGTGTTGTGTAAACATTATTGTCAGGGCTGGTGTTGTGTAAACACTATTGTCAGTGGTGGTGTTGTGTAAACATTATTGTCAGTGGTGGTGTTGTGTAAACATTATTGTCAGTGGTGGTGTTGTGTAAACATTATTGCCAGTGGTGGTGTTGTGTAAACATTATTGTCAGGGCTGGTGTTGTGTAAACACTATTGTCAGTGGTGGTGTTGTGTAAACATTATTGTCAGTGGTGGTGTTGTGTAAACATTATTGCCAGGGCTGGTGTTGTGTAAACATTATTGCCAGGGCTGGTGTTGTGTAAACATTATTGCCAGGGCTGGTGTTGTGTAAACATTATTGCCAGGGCTGGTGTTGTGTAAACATTATTGCCAGGGCTGGTGTTGTGTAAACATTATTGCCAAGGCTGGTGTTGTGTAAACATTGTCAGGGCTGGTCATCACGACACCAATAGAGATTTGATCTGTCATTTAAGTGTTTTACACTGTAGGATGCAGTTTTTAATAGCGCGAGTACATTGGTAAATAAAAGGTCTTAATATAAATATGTCATTTCTAAAGCTCATCAACGTCATTGGCGCTATTAAAACAGATAATATATATCCGAGTTCGGGATTAAGGGTGCAGATATCGACCTCCCAACAAGACAGCTCTTAGTCTATCACATATCCTTAAGCAAGAAAAGGGACTTCAATAGGAACAATCACCTAATCTCAACTCTGCCCTTCCCTACCGACACGCTTAATCCCTTCCCTAACCCCTTTCCATAAAAATCCCCCCCTCTACCCCCCACCACACCAGGGGGGGGGGCTGGGGTGGTTTTTAATTGAAAAGGTTGTCTCTCCAATGCTAGTTACAGCCCCGCTCCTGTGCCAGATAAATCCACTACGGGCTCACCGTAGCCCGTGCTACTTGGAACTTTTTGTTCCCAGTAGCGATTCTTAAACAACAACAACAACAATTCCCCAATGTTGGGAGCGGTACAACACACTGACTGACTGACTGGGGCACACGCGCGACCGCTCACACACGCACGCACATAGTATCAATAAGGCGAAGACATTTAGCCGAGTTAACACATCGTGTGTATGTGCGCGGCGTCCCTCAGTGTGTCTGGAACCACGGATTAATTGCCCCGTTTTCTGGTTAATGACCTCAAACTCCCATTGAACCAGATATTGTCCTTTTATACAATTATTAACCCTGACAATTTTGTTTTTATAGGAGTTCTGATACTCTCGGTGGAGGCCACTTGACCTTTGACCCCCTTGGCAGTAAAGGGCCATTTTTAGCGCTCGTTCGCTCGAGTATTGCGACTGTTGACCTTTAGCAATGAGAGCCGCCTCACACCCTCGGTCAAGGAATGCAGGCCTTTTGAACTTCTCTTCAACGTTGCCATATATGTACATTAAACGAAAGGAAGCAGAAAGGTCAAACATGGAACCTGGCGACAGGTGCCAATACCACCCCCCCCCCCACACACATGGATTTGTCCCGTCATGGCGCAATGATGACCTTTGACCTTGGAGGGTAGAAATAACCTAAGCTACTCTATCCCTTTGAGATGTATTTTTATTGTCTCGATAAACTTACTTGAACCTTTGACCTGTCTTGGCGAAAAGGTGACCTTTGACCTGTCTTGGCGAAAAGGTGACCTTTGACCTGTCTTGGCGAAAAGGTGACCTTTGACCTGTCTTGGCGAAAAGGTGACCTTTGACCTGTCTTGGCGAAAAGGTGACCTTTGACCTGTCTTGGCGAAAAGGTGACCTTTGACCTGTCTTGGCGAAAAGGTGACCTTTGACCTGTCTTGGCGAAAAGGTGACCTTTGACCTGTCTTGGCGAAAAGGTGACCTTTGACCTGTCACACTTAAAAATATGTTGCGTGCTACACCGGCTCAGTAAGCATTTTGTAGGGTTTTGTTCAGGTTTTCTGGTACTGTTTTGTAAGGAGTTTGAGGTAGTTTTTTTTTTTTTACCAGGTTTCTAGTTGGAGAGTGACAGACCACCGGCTAGAGGGACCACTGGCTAGAGACCACCGGCTACAGACCACACACTACGTTACCTCAATACCCCTCCTTCTCCCCCTCCCTCCCTCAACAAACTCGCACCCTGGCCCCCCCCCTCCCTCCGTCAACCCCTGCCCCCCCTCCTCCCTCCCTCCGTCAACCCCTGCCCCCCCCCTCCCTACCTCCGTCAACCCCTGCCCCCCCCCTCCCTCCCTCCGTCAACCCCTGGCCCCCCCTCCCTCCCTCCGTCAACCCCTGCACGTCAACCCTCCCTCCCCGTCAACCCCTACCCCCCCTTCCCTCCGTCAACCCCTCCCCCCCCCCCCTCTCCACCGCTTTTCCACTACCCAACGCGGGGCAATTCTCGTCAGCTTCAAGGTTTGATTTTGAAGTATTCACAGACACCTCGTAGCTCCCCTCAGAGGACTCGACCCGCTGAGGGGAAAAGAATGGCTTGTGAGAGTTGACCTGTGGTGGGTGCGGCAGACGGGGAGTGAGGGAGGGGAGACAGAGGGGAAAGGAACGGGTAAGGGAGGGGACAGGAGAGCGGAGATGCGTAAAGAGGAGGAAAAGCAAGAGAACGTGAGGGAGAGGGATGGAAAGGATAGGGAGGGGAGGAAAGTGAGCGTGATGGCACGCTTGGGAAATAAAAATGAAAGAGGGTGTTTGTGCCAGAAGGTAGGAAAGGAATGGAAGGGAGGGGAGAAGAGGGAAATGGAAGGGGGAGCGGGTGGAAATTCAAACCGTCTGATTCTTGAAACTTTAAAAGAACTACAAGTTCTTTTTTTTTTAAGATGAACGAAGATAGGGTTTTCCCAAGTTCTTATACCAGGCATATCTTTAGGTAGGGTGTGTGTGTGTGTGTGTGTGTGTGTGTGTGTGTGTGTACTCACCTAGTTGTACTCGCCTAGTTGTGTCTGCAGGATCGAGCATTGACTCTTGGATCCCGCCTTTCGAGCATCGGTTGTTTACAGCAATGACTCCTGTCCCATTTCCCTATCATACCTGGTTTTAAAATTATGAATAGTATTTGCTTATTATAGAGTATGATGAAACTCTACAGGTCCGCCGATGTCAAGTTAAAATATTCGCGCCATCAAAACGAGTATATAAGCCCTCACCCCTAATGAGTTACAAGGCAAGACAGGTACTCTACTTCATGACAATCTGTCGACCTTCAGGGAAGCCAACTCTCACCCCGGCCTGGAGGCGGCCGGGGTCAGAGACCGGGCCGCGGGGACCTATTGACCCCGCGGAATCAGTGCCAGGTAAGGTAGATTGATTGCTGAAGATTAAGCCACCCAAAAGATGGCACGGGCATGAATAGCCCGTATGAAGTGGTGGCCCTTTTGAACCATTACCAGTATCAATAGATGATACTGAAGATCTGTGGCGGTGCGGTTGCACCCTGTGTGACTGGAGATGTCTCCCGTGCAGGTAAGGTAGATGATTGATAAAGATTAAGCCACCCAAGAGGTGGCACGGGCATGAATAGCCCGTAAAAGGTAAGGTACTCCATCACTCTGCCATATATCCACCCAATCTTCACTACACCTGCACGGGAGACATCTCCCGTCACGCAGGGTGCAGTCGCACCTCCACAGATCTCCAGTATCATCTATTGATACTGGAAATGGCTCAAAAGGGCCACCACTTATGGGCTATTCATGCCCGTGCCACCTTTTGGGTGGCTTAATCCTCTCTCTCTCTCACTACACCCGCCAGAGTAACCGTATGAACGGTGACGCGCCCTACACCACCAGTATTTTCACTACACACCCGATTCACTCCTGCTGTTCCCACCTCTCCCAGGACCCGCCACAGTTCTTATTCTATCCATTCTTATTCCAATTATTCCACTGGTGTCTCCAAGATCCGACCCACGAGGTCCTCCCATGACCCCCCCCCCCTCGCCTGGAATCTGAGTTTTAAAGACCTGTCACAGCTTTACGAAGATCCGTGACCCGGGGGTACTCCCTGAATCCCTGATATCTTCTTTTGAGAGCCTCTTTGAGCCGCTTTGGCTCATCGAGGACCCGCTAACAACCATCTGTGGAACACACTGTGTGTATGGTAATGCCTATTCAAAGCCCAACAGGTTCCATTTGCTTGGTAAGAAGGAGGTTATCCTGAGATGATTTCGGGGCTTTAGTGTCCCCGCGGCCCGGTCCTCGACCAGGCCTCCACCCCCAGGAAGCAGCCCGTGACAGCTGACTAACACTCGGGTACCTATTTTACTGCTAGCTAACAGGAGCATAGGGTGAAAGAAACTGTCCATTGTTTCTCGCCGGCGCCTGGGATCGAACCCAGGACCACAAGTCCAGCGTACTGTCCGCTCGGCCGACCGGCTCCCTAGGAAGGAACTCCTGAGGCACTAGCGTGTTATCTCCAGCTGTAAATGTGGACACAAAGTCCTATCTGAACCGGAAAAGACACTCTTCTCAGGCGAGGAAAAAACTGGAAACATTATTTTCCTGTAATGATGTGTGAATGATTGTGAAAACCCCAGTCAAGCCCCATCTCCCCAGTGGGAAATTCCTCATAAGAGGAATTTCCCACTCTGTCAACTGGCGCGGTTCCAGTTCAAGAAGGTATTGAAACCGTCTCTAGAGCAGAGCCCTCTTACGGGCTATTCATGCCCGTACCATCTCTTGGCTGGCTTAATCTTCATCAATCAGAACCCCCACCCCCAACTCTCAGTGTACATAGAGGCACTGTACTCAGTGTACGTACCGAGACCTGTACCCCCAACTCTCAGTGCATACATACAGAGTCCAGTTTGGTCCCAGCCAGTGTTCAGGACAAAAGTATATTGGGTGGTTAGCAGCGTTAATACCCCTCCCCCCCCCCAGGCCCCAGAGGATGATAACTACCCCCCAACACCAAACTAGAGAGAGTGTCATCTCGGGTGTGATCAACTGGCATCCTCGTGTCAGGATCAATTATTTCAAGTAAGCACACACTGGCACAGTGCCTCTTGTGTCCTCTGGTCACACCCACACACTGGCACAGTGCCTCGTGTGTCCACAGGTCACACCCACACACTGGCACAGTGCCTCTTGTGTCCACAGGTCACCCCCACACACTGGCACAGTGCCTCTTGTGTCCTCTGGTCACACCCACACACTGGCACAGTGCCTCGTGTGTCCACAGGTCACACCCACACACTGGCACAGTGCCTCTTGTGTCCACAGGTCACCCCCACACACTGGCACAGTGCCTCTTGTGTCCTCTGGTCACCCCCACACACTGGCACAGTGCCTCTTGTGTCCTCTGGTCACACCCACACACTGGCACAGTGCCTCGTGTCCACAGGTCACCCACACACTGGCACAGTGCCTCTTGTGTCCACAGGTCACCCCACAC
>NC_091205.1:15783465-15808465 GCF_040958095.1 Procambarus clarkii
AGAGAGAGAGAGAGAGAGAGAGAGAGAGAGAGAGAGAGAGAGAGAGAGAGATTGAATTCTATTTACACTGTCATGATTGTGCTCATCCAACCAATTCATTTGATTAGCTTATTATCACTTAAACCTCGAGGTGTACTCCAGCTCCTGGGCCGGGTTTACAAGGTACAACTGGTGAGTAATTAGTCAAGACGTCAAAACGCCTCTACAATAGAACATCAAAACCTTTACATAATTAAAAACATATTCGTAAAGCTTCAATATAGTGAAAACCAACTGGGGGGGGGTCGACCTTACATACAATTAAGGATTGACTGGGCACCAATCCTTATCTGTTCGTCCCCAGTTCACCCAGCAGTAACTAGGAACCTGGTTGTAGATCAGGGTAAGGAACAATGCCACAGCAGTTGCCAGGAGTCGTGTCATATAATCTCTGGCACATATAATCTACCGTAAAATAAGTCAGTGTAATTGTATGACACTTAAAAAGGTGGTATGCTAGGAACCATCTCAGGATTCGAACGGGGACCCCTGCCAGAAGCGAGGCTGTACCGCTGTACCAACCTCAACATGGTTGCTCACTCAAGGATGCCTTAGGACACTCACATTACCCAACCAGTCACAATCATGTGAAAAAAATAATAAACTATCAAAATATTTCTTGAATATCTGATAAGTTTACCCTCAATACAAAAATAATTACGTCATTCACATAAACATGGAAGAAAGGCAGCCCCTAAACGGTATTTCCACCACTCAGACCAACTGTACAAAATTTCTATACACTAATTCAACATTCAATACACAGGAGCATTGGACATCCTTCATGCAGTACATTTAACCAAAGTAAGAAGGAATTTTATCTCTAATCTGGCACTTATCTGATCTTAGACTGGTTGCAGACTATTATCCAGGGCATAAAACGTAGCTACTCCTAGAGAAAAATGGACCGAGGCACCACCAAACCGCAATGTACACTGAGTGTAGGAGCCCACATCCACCCTCTACACCAGTCAGAGGACCTCTGGCGTTCTACAAGGCGCGTTGGACCCTTCTTGAGTGACACGGCGCGGATGAATACACCAGCTGTTCCTTTCCTCTCTGAACTTCCTGTCACCGTGTCACAAGATATTTATTACTTTTCTACATTACATAAATCCCTCCTATGATAGTCCAATATAAGGATTAAATAATATCAGCAGAAACCTGATATTGACCTCATTGTCCTGCCCGAAACGCTTTGCGTAATAGTGGCTTGAGGCATTGTATGTACTAGCTCTATCTATTAATCCAACAAACTTTGTAAAATCTCTTGTATGTATGTACCTTACATAAATAAACATTTATTTATTTATTTATTTTTATTAAACCCAAGATTTATCTGCTTCCCATCGAAACTACTTTGTGGAGCGGAGGGCCTAGAACCCATTGGCGGGAAACTCTGACAAGAGTCCCTCTTCGCCAACAAAGAAAGGTTCACCATTTTACAAAATATATGAAATGCGGGTAAATTATACCTGACGAGAAGCCAGCAGACACATATATTAACTCATGAACATAGTGAACATATATACAACCTGGGCAAAGGTGTAAACATTATGCTATAAGGGAATAAATATAATCGGTAATTAATATTCACAAAGATCTCATACGAACTATGATATTTAATGCTGTATTTGTTAGAAAGGTTACAAAACATCATTCCCAATACAAAAACATAAAATTACAAATACATAAAAAGGCACATAACCAGACAAAAATACACACGTGTATACATACATATATACGCATACAACCACAAATACAGAGGAACAAACACATACATAACATGAACAAACACTCATGTACACACAGGCACGCAATCACACACACACATACGATTATATACACATGAATAGTTGTATACATGGAGTGAGAAGCCAAGTGGGGTCCAACAGACTGTTGTAGCAAACACCATGCTCACACAGTACACAGGGCATAAGGGGCGCCCAGGGCCCACCCGCAATACAAAGTCTTCAGATGTTTTTTCTTTTGATGTTCTTTGTAGAACTTCCGTCCCGAGGCGCAGGTGATGACGCCAGGTGTGGGGAGAGGGGAGGGGCGGGGTTGGGGAGGGGGCAGAAGTGGGGGGAAAGGGGAAAGAAATAGGGGAGGAAGAAGAGTGGGATGGGAAACAGGTGGGGGAAGGGATGAGGTAAGGGAATTTTGCGGTAAGTAATGGAATAAAAATTAATTGAATCCTTTTGGTAAAATCTTGTATTTATTTTGTCAGGGGACTGCAAGACGGCAGGTGTGTGTACTCACCTAGTTGTGCGTGCTGGGTCGAGCTAAGCTCCTGGCCCCGCCTTCCCAACGTTCTTAGATCAAATGCAATGACTCATTTCACACGCTTTGATCTTATTTACATTTATAATTTTGAATCTAATTAGCTTCACCAACTTTTACTTCTAATCTGTTCCACTTATTGACAGCTCTGCCACTGAAAACGTTCTTCCTAATGTCTCTATGACACATTTGCGTCTCCAGTTTCTATCTACGATGTCTCGATTTGCTGCTCCTAGCTTTGAACAATGCTGGTTTTGTTTACTTTGTCAATTTCTATTGGAATCTTATATGTTGTTATCATGTCCCCCCGATCTCTTCTTTCCTCCACTGTAGTAACCTCCAGTTCTCTCAGTCTTTCCCCATAGCTCATTTCCCTCAGCTCCAGAACGAGTCTCGTTGCATATATTTGGACTTTTTCTAGTTTCTCCTTGTCCTTTTTTCACGTAAGGGTTCCATGCTGGGGCTGCATATTCAAGTGTGGGTCTCACCTTCGTTGTATATACTGGCCTGAAAGCCCCTCAATTTGTCCAAGTTTGTGAAGGCTACCCGGATGTTGGCCAGTATGACACACGCAGCTTCCAAGTTTGTGAAGGCTACCCGGATGTTGGCCAGTATGACACACGGAGCTGTTGTTACTCTGCTAATGTTGGCTTCTGGCATCAGTGTTGTGGTTATGTCCACTACCATCAGACAAGGTCTCTCTCCTTGTCTGATGGTGGAACCTGTCTTCCCTTCATCCTATACTGCTCTACTGCCTTCACACTCCTCCTCCAACCCTCATAACTTTGCTTTTGACTGGGTTTGACTCCAGCATTCATTTTTCAGATCACATCTGGAGTATGTCCAAATCCTCTTGCAATGCCTGACAATCTAATCCTGACCCGACTCTTCTCATCAGTTTTGTATCATCTGCAGATATGAAGGAGCCAATTTTCGCTGTCAGGTCGTTGATAAATATCAGAAACAAAAGGGGCACCAGGGCCGACCCTTGTGGTACTCCACTTGTAACCTCTCTCCACTCTGATGTCTCTTCCCTCACTGTAACTCTTTGGCTCCTTCCCGAGAGATACTCTCTGACCCACCTTAAGACTATTCCAGATATGCCAGCCTTTTTTTCTAGTTTGAATAGGAGTCTTTCATGCGGGACCGTATCAGATGCCTTCTGACAGTCAAGGAATATGAAGTCTCTCTCTCTCTCTCTCTTGCTTGATTTTATCTTGTTGTAGAACTCCAGCAAGTTTGTCAAGCAGGATTTTCCTTTACTAAAACCATGCTGGTGCTTTGAGACAAAGTGTATCTGATCTAAATGTTCCACTGGCCAGCTTCAGATCAGTCTCTCCAGCAACCTGAAGAGGATACATGTTAGTGATACTGGTCCGTAGTCTAACGGGTTCTGTCTCCCCCCTTTCTTGTAGACTGGTGCCACATTAGCCCTTTTCTAGCAGTCAGGAAGTTCTTCAGAAGTGGTCAAAGTAAGATTTAGTAACAATCATAGTGGCTCGCAAAATTAACGTGATGCCCGTTAGGTTAGGTTGGGTTGGGTTGGGATGGGTTGGGTTAGGTTGGGTTGGGTTGGGTTGGGTTGGGTTAGGTTGGGTTGGGTTGGGTTGGGTTGGGATGGGTTGGGTTAGGTTGGGTTGGGTTGGGTTGGGTTGGGTTGGGTTAGGTTAGGTTAAGTTCGGGCAATTTAGTGCATCATTTTAGCGAGGTTAACGCTCAAGAGGACGGGCTGGTATATGAGGCATATGAGGGTATATATATGGGTATATGAGGGGAGATAATCATTGAAGGGGGAGAATTCAGGAGAAAGCGCCAAGCCATTACGACAATATATCATTGGGTAGGGATCAGGTTAAGGATTTCGGACGGAACGGGGGGGGGGGAAAGGAATGGTGCCCAACCACTTGGATGGTCGGGGATCGAACGCCAACAAGCATGAAGCGAGACCGTCAGTCTAATCATTCTTAGAGGATAATGATTATAGTGAATCATTATGTTCAGACTGAGAGCACCGTACAGCTTTTCCATAGATATACCTCACAAGACCAGCTGTCATTCCCTACCTTCTCTCACTGACGGCTCTCAGCTATCTCTCCCTCAGCCACAACAAACCTTCTAGACACTCTCTTATCATCAAACACTGATAGTTCCAACCTTCCTTAACCTCGTGTTCCTCCTGTGATCAACGCGATACATCTCTTGTATCTAAGCCATATCAGTTTTCAAAGCCCTTCAAACATCAGGCACCAGGAGCACTTCTGGCTCAAACACGGCTCCCAACTACTGAGTTACGGACTCTGAGGACTTGGATCTGTTAGGGACTTTGAGGACTTGGACCTGTTAGGGACTCTATGGACTTGGACCTCTTAGGGACTCTGAGGACTTGGACCTCTTAGGGACTCGGTGGACTTGGACCTCTTAGGGACTCTTAGGACTTGGACCTGTTAGGGACTCGGTGGACTTGGACCTCTTAGGGACTCTTAGGACTTGGACTTGTACACACTCTCCTGCTCCGTCCTTGTCTACCGTCAAGAACTTCTGCCTCCTCTTGAGGACATGGTTCATCCTGTCTCAAACAAGGTGACAAAATTATATCAGGGTTGATGTTGATGGTTGTGGTGCTGGTCGACCAATGTGGAACAACATGGTGTTCAATATCGAGATCTTCACTGCAATGCAAATTGAAACATCACAACATAACATGTGTACCAAAAACTAATCAATACTATAATCATTTCAACAGTACAGAAATCACTAATTCAATTTACGAATCAAAACAATTCCAGATTGTCCTCACATGGAAAAACTAATCACCATTGAAATTGTTTCCCCCACACACACACCCCTGCTCTCAGCTGCAGGGTGGGGGGTGGGGGTTAATGGGAAGGGGTGAGGGACGATGGGAGGGAGGATGTTAATGGGGAAGGGAGACGGGAGGGGGGGGATAGGATAAGGGGAGATAGGTAATGAGAAGAGGGGAGGGATAGGGAGGGGGAATCACAGAAGGGTCGACCTTACCATCCTTCTGCCACTACTATGTAAACTTGTTAAAACTTTAGTCAGATGATCACACGAGCTGGGGGGCCCCCAGCCCGTCTCTGGCACTCACCGACAGCGGTGTTGGGGGCCCGGGGAAGGGAAGTGTCGCGGGAATCTTATTCAAATAGAGACTACGAGGGGGACCTAGAGGAGCCGAGAGAGACGAGAGAGGAGGCTACTAGGCCCCTAACGTGTGTGTGTGTGTGTGTGTGTGTGTGTGTGTGTGTGTGTGTGTGTGTGTGTGTGTGTGTGTGTGTGTGTGTGTGTGTTATTGTCGAAAATCAAAATAAATGATTGTAAATTACATTTTGGCAGTTGTAAAAAAAAATATCAATAGTGGCAATTTATACAGTTCGTTATACGAAATTGAAAGGCTATTGTAGTTAATAATCATTACCAAAAACGTAATGTAAAATTGTTTACAATGAATGCTATTCTCGATGCTGATTGGCTGATTGACAGAGCTGTGGCTTGTGACGTCACGAATGTTATTATTCTCGATGCTGATTGGCTGGTCAACAGTGCAACGGCTTGTGACGTCACGAGTTCCATTATTAGTGCTCATGACTGGTCTAGTGATGTAGTGGAGACGAAACTGAAAATAAAAATTCCTCTGTCAATTATTTAATTCCTGGAACTATTTTGTAAATGGTGATCATATCCCCTTTTTCTTCTATCTTCTAGCCCAACCACTTGGGGGGGTGGGGAGAGGGTCTCGTTTCATGCAGGTCGGCGTTCAATCCCCCGACCGTCCAAGTGGTTGGGCACTATTCCTTTCCCCCGTCCCATCCCAAATCGTTATCCTGACCCTTTCCAAGGGCTTTATAATCGTAATGGCTTGGTGCTTTCTCCTGACAGTTGCCTTCCCTTCTTCTGTCTTCTAGTTTTGGCATATTAACCTCCTCTTGCCTCTCCTCGTAACTCTTATTTTTCAGTTCCAGAAGCTCTTTTATAGCAAGCCTTTGTACCTTTTCCAGTTTATTTATGTGTTATCTTGAGATGATTTCGGGGCTTTTTAGTGTCCCCGCGGCCCGGTCCTCGACCAGGCCTCCACCCCCCAGGAAGCAGCCCGTGACAGCTGACTAACATCCAGGTAGCTATTTTACTGCTAGGTAACAGGGGTATAGGGTGAAAGAAACTTTGCCCATTGTTTCTCGCCGGCGCCTGGAATCGAACCCAGGACCACAAGTCCTGCGTGCTGTCCGCTCGGCCGACCGGCTCCCGGGCACCATACAACTGCTGCATATTCCAACTTTGGTCTCACAAGGGTCATGAACAGTTGGTTTAGTATTTCACCATCCATGTAATTAAAAGCGATTCTAAAGTTGGAAAGTGCATGATAGACTCCTGGCGCAATATCCTTTGTGAGAGTCCCTGGCGACAGTGGACCATCCATAACCATCTCTTTGAGCTCTTTCTTTGTGAAGTGTTCTTTAATAAGTCCTTTCCACATAATTTGTAGGTTTGTGTGGTTTATTTTTCTCCCATTCCACATTCCATAAACATGGAATGGGTGAAATAAAGGAGTTATGTTATCCATAACATTTATTACCTGCGAATAAATGACATTTAATTCGCAGGGAATCACTTGGTTTCGAGACACCTCCAAGTACTCTATGATGGTCTGGAATTGGCAGTGTGTCTAGGTCTCTGAAAACATTATTTTGCACAAACACAAACTGTTCATTTAGTGTTTCACAGATTTCCATTCTCTGCAAATTTGTTCCCCTTTCTCAATCTCTGGATTTTTATCCCTTACATGCAGCTTGCCTTTAGTGAATTTATAGAAAAGGCCTGAACTGTTGTACATTTGTCTGCTGTACCTTTCTCAAAGTTCCTTTCTGCCTCTCTCCTCACTGCTGTGTGTTTGTTTCTTGTTTGTTTGTAGTGCTAGTGTGTCTGGGGGTTAATTAAGCCTCATCCTATATAGTACCAATTTTCTTGTCTTTCCTCTCTGGCCTTCTTACACTTTCTGTTCTGAGAAGCCTTCACGTATGTTTTCTGTGAGCCTTCACACATGTTTTCTGTGAGCCTTCACACATGTTTTCTGTGAGTCTTCACACATGTTTTCTGTGAGCCTTAACACATGTTTTCTGTGAGCCTTCACACATGTTTTCCGGCTCTGCATCTCTGTTTTGGTATAAATGTGTTTGTCCCTTCATCGAAAATGTCAGAGAATTTGGCCTACATCTCATTTACTTCCGTGCCTAGCAACAAGTCTTTCTAATTACATTAATTAAAGAATTTGCTAAAAATTTCCTTAGTGTTCTCTCTTGAAATCAAGTTTCTCAACAATTTCAATTTCCAAATTCTCTTCCAGATTATTTCGCATTACATATTTAATTTCCCAGCACAACACGGTCACTCTTTCCCAAGGGAAAGAGGAAGAGATTTGACATCCGTTACCCTCCTCCCTCGTCCCATCCCAAATCCTTATCCTGACCCTTTCCCAGTGCTATATAGTCGTAATGGCTTGGCGCTTTCTCCTGATAGTTCCCTTCCCTTCCCAAGGGAGGAGGGTACAGGATGTGTCAAATATCTCTTCCTCTTTCCTGGTGAATATTAGATCCTGTATTGACGGAACGTCCCACTTTCCCTCATTCTTGTGGCCTGCTTGACGTACTCACCTAGTTGTATTCACCAAGTTGTGCTTGCGGGGGGGTTGAGCTCTGGCTGTTTGGTCCCGCCTGTAAACTGTCAATCAACTGGTGTACAGGTTCCTGAGTGGATTCTTGAATGTGTTGATATATGAATGTCTTTAGAATGAGTTTTACAAATCTGCCTGTCCAAATGTCCTCCGTTCTTGGTTCGTGGGCCTCCCTGTCTATTGCCGTCAAGTTGAAGTCCCTCAGTACCAATAATCTCTCTCAGTACCATTATGAGGCCCTCTTGTTTGTTATAAAGTTCCTTCTTTGTCCATGTGTTGCTTGCTGGTGGGCTGAAGGCATTTACGATAATAAGGTTATTAATCCTAGTCCAGACCTGCAATGCCATTATGTCAACTTCTTGAGGGTTTTCAATTATTAACTCTCTTACCTTCAGGTGTTCTTACACCAGCACAGTCACTCCTCTCCCTCCTTCCTAGTTTTCCTGTCACGTCTCCAAACTGAGGAGCCCATTTGGAATGCGACCTCATTTAAAATATCTTCTTCAAGCTTTGTCTCTGTTAGTGAGACAATATTTGGGACCTTAAGCTGAATTATATCTCTTAGATCCAGTATTTTTTTTTAATCTCACTCCATCTACGTTGGGATCTTCAATTTTCAGGAACATGTTCCCTTTCACTTTGTACATTACTTTGTTCTTTGTCCTTCCCCTAATGATTCTGTTCGGTTGTTTTATGCATCATTTTATTAGTTTCCAGTACCTATCACCTTGGAGGAAAAAAATAACGTTTTTCTTTTTCATTTCTATTTCAATTTAGAAGTTTTACTTCATCGAGGATTAGTTTCAGCTTTTCTGTCTTCCTTTGAGATGTCTCGTCTTAATGACCAACGTTTCCCATCCTCATCATTCTTCAGTTTCCTGGCATTCCTAAGCACTTCCGTAATTTGTTTCGCTTCATTAAATGTTACCCTTAAGGGGCGATTCTTGTCTTTTTCATATCTGCCTATCCTTCTAAAATCAATGACATTTTCCTTTGGCATGAGGCTTTCTTCTAAGCCTACTATTTTCTCAATGGTTTTTTCCTCTTCTGCTGCTCCTCTCTCTATCCTAGATAGCATTTCCTTTTCTAAACACCCAAACATTATTATTAACTTACTTCTATCTACATTGCTTTGTATTAATTTACTGTTGGTAACCAGTTCTTTCCTATTTGCTTCTCCAATGTCTGCTTCTTGTTGATTATTTCTGTTTTTTGGGCTTCCAAACCCACTTCCTTGATAGTTTCTCTTATACAACTTGCGCTTATGTTTCTTTTATTTCCTCTTTGCGCTTCCTCTTTTTTTACATCCTCTTTCCTCTTTTCTACATTTCCTCTTCCTACATCCGGTTCGAAGGAAATAATTTAACGGGGGTGAGAATAGCTTGAGCTACCTCATCCCTTTGTGTGTATTTTACCTCAATGAACTTATTTCAATTTTCTTTACGCTTTTCCAGTTCCTTATTAATCTCCTCCACTTGAACTGTCAATGAAGTTTTTCTCAGCATAGCCTTGACTAACCTCATGTTAGCACCAGCGTGTTGGGGTTACAAAAACAAAAAAAAACTACCCCAAAACAAGAGAAACAAAAAACAAGAAAGAACAAGAAACAAAATACCAAAGCAGAAGAAAACAATTGAAAACCAACAAACATACCAATAGAAATAAAGAAAACCAAACAAAATAAACAAATGTCAAAAGAAGTTATTTCGAACAAAGAGAGTGTTTGTGTGCGTGTATTTATTATTTTTGTTGTTTGCAGACTCGAGCTATTAGCTCTTGGACCCCGCCTTTCTAACTAATCTATTTTTTCCTCCATTATATCTACTACATATAATTCTCTCTAACACACGCACACACACATACATATTCCCAGGAAACAGCCAGTAGCAGCTGTCTAACTTCCAGGTACCTATTTACTGCTAGGTGAGCACCAGGATAAAAGAAAATCTGCCTATTTGTTTCCGCCTCCGCTGGGAATCGAACCCGGGCCATTAGGACTACGACCCCCAAGCGCTGTCCACTCAGCCACGAAGCCCCCCCACGAGACCTGCGTGCGTGTGTGTGTGTGTGTGTGTGTGTGTGTGTGTGTGTGTGTGTGTGTGTGTGTGTGTGTGTGTGTGTGTGTGTGTGCGTGTGTGCGTGCGTGTAATTACCTAAGTGTAGTTACAGGATGAGAGCTACGCTCGTGGTGTCCCGTCTTCCCAGCACTCTTTGTCATACAACGCTTTGAAACTACTGTGTGTGTGTGTGTGTGTGTGTGTGTGTGTGTGTGTGTGTGTGTGTGTGTGTGTGTGTGTGTGTGTGTGTGTGTGTGTGTGCTCGCGCGCGCGTGGTTACGCATGTTTGCACAGTAATGAAGTGCCTTGGTTGGCATTGCCTCATTTGCATAGTGTTGATCTAGTGCAGGTTGTGTTCAGACCGTCTTGTTAGCGCTGTGTTCAGCAGTGGTCTGGCACTTACCATTACTGTTGGCACTGTGTTCACGCTGTGCTGGCATTGTTGCCACTTCGATGGCACTATGGTGGCACTGTGGTGGAGGGACTTCAGGTCACAGCTGTACTCCTTCAATCACTACTATATAGTGACCATTACCTCTTCCCCTCTCGTCTCTTACCCTCTCTCCATTTCCCATTCTATCACCCCTTTCCCTTCATTTTTTTCTTCCCCTCTTCCATGTTGCCCCATACCTTCCCTCCCTCTCCTCCCGCCTCCGTCCCGTCATCACGCAGACGGTAATGAGAAGGAAGAGGAGGCCGGGCGGCAGACAAGTTAGGTTTGAGTTGGAACAAGAGGCAGAAAAGTGCGGCCAAGTTTTGAACAGCTTCGGGGGCTTCAAGTTGGCTCGGAGCCTTTGATCGAGCTCCGGCCAGACTCCCCCATTACAATCACGCCGTCTGAGGGAAGGAAGAAGAGGGGTTTATGGAAGACGAGGAGGAGGAGCAGGAAAAGGTAGTGAGGATAGAGAGGGAGACCAAAAGCGAGCCGCAACTGCCCACCAAAGAACCTTTAAGGGGGGGGGGGGAGGGTTCGGGAGGTTCGGGGGAGTCTTCATAATCAAAGGATTCAGAGTTTGAGAAAAGGTTAAAAAAAATTGTTTTGAAGAGTGTCCTCGCTCCGGGCGTTTTGGAAAAATGGTTCGATCAGACAGTCCGAGATGAGGAAATGGTCCGCATCCTCTTAGGATGAGGTAACAGTCGTCATTTGACAAAGATATGAGGCAGTGGTCTAACACATTCCGTATCTTGCTGGGTTGGGGTGACCTCTCGAGGACCTAGCTGGACCCCCGGGGTCTTCCCAGACTTCAGGACCTGGACCTCCGGGGTCTTCCCAGACCTCTCGTGTACCTGGACCTCCGGGGTCTTCCCAGACCTCTCGTGTACCTGGACCCCCGGGGTCTTCCCAGACCTCTCGTGTACCTGGACCCCTGGGGTCTTCCCAGACCTGAGGACCTGGACCCCCGGGGTCTTCCCAGACCTCTCGAGGACCTGGACCCCCGGGGTCTTCCCAGATCTCTCGTGTACCTGGACCCCCGGGGTCTTCCCAGACCTCTCGTGTACCTGGACCCCCGGGGTCTTCCCAGACCTCTCGTGTACCTGGACCCCCGGGGTCTTCCTAGACCTCTCGTGTACCTGGACCCCTGGGGTCTTTCCAGACCTGAGGACCTGGTTCCCCGGGGTCTTCCTAGACCTTCTGAGGACCTGGACCCCCGGGGTCTTCCCAGACCTGAGGACCTGGATTCCCGGGGTCTTCCCAGACCTCCTGAGGACCTGGACCTCCGAGGTCTTCCCAGACCTCTCGAGGACGTGGGGTCCCCCTTGTGATCTTCCAAAATCTCTGGGGATTCGAGCCGAGAGGGATTCTCCAAGCCCTTAGAGACCTCTGATACCCTGCATCGTTCCCCGGTGGCTCCTCTTAACATCATGCCAAATTCCGTTCAGCCGTGTTCGAATTAATTCCGGACAAACACACAAGCACACGTTCGAATTGATATAGATATTATCTTCCGTGTTGTTTGCTCTTGTGATGGTGTCTCTTTTTATCACTTTCATCAACAAGCTGCCGAGCCAGAAACAGCAGAGTCTTCAAACGTTGTTTCATTAAAATATTTTAGACATTAAAAGAGCTTATTGCAGTCCAATATTATTAGTTCGCACTTTGCTGGTTGCGTCTGGGATGTCCCGCGCTAGTCCCATCTCCGTCCTACCCCCCCCCCTACCCCCCCCCCCCCACACACAGCACATTAATGGCCGGAACATGTCAACCCCAAGTTCCCACTAATTGGTGACACGAGAAGCATTTTAACCTTTTTTTCTAACTACCGCCAACGGCTCTTTCAAAAACATCGGAGAGACGAGCGGAGCCCGCCAAAAAAAAGCGTAATAATAAAAAGAAGAGAAAGTGCGAAAATATATCAGCTCTAAGTATCTCTTTATCAGTGAACAAACTGGCAACTCACCAGCGTTATCAACTTTGAGCAGGAGTTTCAGATGCGTGTATGTTTACGGCGCCATCCGCCAGGCGCCAGCACCAGCACTATAGCGCCCGCAAGAGTCTCTATTGTGGTTTCTGGAGGCGGGAAAATGGCTCCTAAAATCCTACTCGTTAGGAAGGATGAGGGAGGGTCGGGGGTGTGAGTTTTCCCCTTATCCCCAACCTATCTTCCCCACCTCCCTAACTGCTGGGATACACACTAACCGATACTATCATCTGAGGTTCTATAATCGAGGAATGTTATGAGCTGAAGAAATCTTTATCCTGATGAGTTTACTGCAGACGTATAATTGGATGACAGATTTGATACTTCCATCTAATTGGCTGAATGAGCGAGGCGCAGGAGACATCTTCAGGGAGACATCTATATGCTACATCAATCTAATTGGTTGATGATGCGAAGGGGTAATATTATTGGCAGGAGCTCTCATGCTTCCACCCCATTGGCTGACTGTGCGAGGTGATGATGCCTCTGACTGTCACCTTTGTTACTACCGAGTGATTGATTAATTAGGAGAGTGGGTGTTTCATCTGCTTGATTGGGTAGATGTGAGACTAACTCTAATGGCCGACTGCTTATTTCATCTTTCTGATTGGCTGGATAAAGGTGGTGTGGTAATGATTTTACTCTCCGGTTTTTACTGCTTGATTATACGACAAGGACCAAAAGAAGGGGAGGAGATGTATAAAGGGAAGACGAGGGGAAAATAAGAGGGAGAGAAGAGAAAGATTGGGGTGGGAGAACAGGATAGAGGCAAGAGAGGATAAGATAAAGACTGGAAAATGAAGGAAGACAAATTGGAAGTGAAATGATTAGAAAGTAGTAGGAGAGCTCAAAGACGGTGTAGGGGAAGAGGAGGAGGAGTAAGTAGTTGTTGCACTAATAGTGGAAAGAGAAGAGAGAATGAAGTGAAGGTTTATCAAGGTGAGTGTAACACTGCAGGTGATGATAAGTCAACTAAACCAAGTTTGTTATGCATTAAGCAATCTCATCACAACACACACACACACCCACACACGCACACACACACACACACAAACACACACAGTGTCAGAATAGTTAACGGATGGAATGCATTAGGCAGTGATGTGGTGGAGGCTGACTCCATACACAGTTTCAAGTGTAGATATGATAGAGCCCAATAGGCTCAGGAACCTGTACACAAGTTGATTGACAGTTGAGAGGCGGGACCAAAGAGCCAGAGTTCAACCCCCCCGCAAGCACAAATAGGTGAGTACACACACACACACACACACACACACACACACACACACACACACACACACACACACACACACACACACACACCCACACACACACACACACACACACACACACACACACACACACACACACCCACACACACCTCTGAGAGATGAATACCTTTGAGCCAACCAAATACAATATAATAAAGATATACAAAGATACTCCAAGAGAAGCACATAATAATAATATGTCAGCCTTCCCTCCCTCCCTCCAAATAATCCACCAGAACACATAATCCCGATCATCTATTAACATAATATAAATCAGATTCCACAGGCGATGGGGGGGGGGGGGGTCTTATAGAAGGGAAGGGACCACCTCGGGGGAACGACGGAGTCGCTCATAATCCACAAATTCAGGAGTCTGGGGAGACCCCCAGGGACCCCTGAGAGCAGGTCATAGTATGATGCAGTAACAGACGTTATACAGAGTGAAGACGTATGCTGAGACCATGTTCTTGAGGTTATCTTGAGATCTTGAGGTTATCTTGAGGTTATCTTGAGATCTTGAGGTTATCTTGAGATGATTTCGGGGCTTTAGTGTCCCCGCGGCCCGGTCCTCGACCAGGCCTCCACCCCCAGGAAGCACCCCGTGACAGCTGACTAACTCCCAGGTACCTATTTTACTGCTAGGTAACAGGGGCATAGGGTGAAAGAATCTCTGCCCATTGTTTCTCGCCGGCGCCTGGGATCGAACCCAGGACCACAGGTTCACAAGTCCAGCGTGCTGTCCGCTCGGCCGTCCGACTCAACGATAGTGAGGCTGGTCACCGCTGGAGGTCGCTGTGGGTCAAGATGCATGACTACAAACTCAAACTTGGAGGAAACTCCGGGTGCCCAATATAGTATAAAGATACTATAAAGATACTATAAAGATACTATAAAGATACTATAGTATAAAGATAGTATGTAGGGAACTCTTCACCCTGATTACGTGTACTTCCCCAACTCCATATATAATATTAAAATCCCAAACTAATAAAAATAAAGACTAATTATCACAATAATGATAACTGAAGATCGTCAATTTCAAGAGAGAGAGAGAACTGAAGCCATTGGTAGTGATGACTTATATCTCACTACATGACTGGTATAATCCAGGAATTATTCCCAAGACGGGTGAGAGGGGGGGGGGGGGAAGGGAGAGGGATTAGCTGAATGCTTGATAATTGTCCCCAGGGCATGAATAATTCTGCTCATTCACCGCCCCAGGAATTATGCCAGCTTGTGCCTAACGCTTCAGTTTTAATTAATGGTAAACGCTGAGGATTTATACATATGGGCAAGCACCTACTCACACATACATAGCTTGCATGTGTACATATATGCACGGACTCACACACACACACACACACACACACACACACACACACACACATGTATACACACGCAGGGCACAGATATTGTCTATGCAAAGAGTATATATATATATGCTTATATAATTTGAATTACAGGGGTATTATAAGTCAAATCTGGGTAGTATTGACCGTAGAGTGTATACATGCACGGACTTGCGCGCGCGCGCACACACACACATGTATACACACGCAGGGCACACATATTGTCTATGCAAGAGTATATATATATGCATATATAATTTGAATTACAGGGTATTATAAGTCAAATCTGGGTAGTAATGACCGTAGAGTTTATATTTGTTGATTTATATTATTTAATAATATACTGTAATTTGTATTTATAGTATTGATATTACCACTATCCCTGTCTACTCACCACTATCCCTGTCTACTCGCCACTATCCCTGTCTACTCACCACTATCCCTGTCTACTCACTACTATCCCTGTCTACTCACTACTATCCCTGTCTACCTTTTACTATCCCTAATTATTACATCACAAGAATAACATCGGAAAGAAAAGTCATACAAAGACACCTGCACAAAGACAGGTGAGCAAACAAAGTCATTTACACAGCTAAGCTAGCAAACACTCCCCACCCCCCCCCTCTCACCCATCTCTCATCCATCTCTCATCCATCTCTCATCCATCTCTCACCCATCTCTCATCCATCTCTCACCCATCTCTCATCCCTCTCTCACCCATCTCTCACCCATCTCTCATCCATCTCTCACCCATCTCTCACCCATCTCTCACCCATCTCTCATCCATCTCTCACCCATCTCTCATCCATCTCTCACCCATCTCTCATCCATCTCTCACCCATCTCTCATCCATCTCTCACCCATCTCTCATCCCTCTCTCACCCATCTCTCATCCATCTCTCATCCATCTCTCATCCGTACTTTACGAGAAAAACAGCGAGCAGCTCCGTTCCTGGCGCGGGTTAGCCAGGACCAACTGTAGGCTCGTTTCTCACTCGTAATTAGGCCAGAGAAAAGTGGTCCATGGCGCCTTTTTGTGTCCCCCTCGTAAATGTTGGAGAGGGGGTGTCGAGGGCGGGGTGGGGGGGGGGGGGTGTCGAGGGCGGGGTGGGGGAGGGTGTCGAGGGCGGGGTGGGGGGGATGTCGAGGGCGGGGGTGTCGAGGGCGGGGTGGGGGGGGGGGGTGTCGAGGGCGAGGTGGGGTGGGGTGGTGGGGATGGGGAGAGGGTAGAGAGGGGAGGGAGAAAAGAGGAAGGGATTGAAGGGGGGAGGAAAAAGAGGGGAAAAAATAGAATCGAACGGTGCCTTCTGTGTGTGTGTGTGTGTGTGTGTGTGTGTGTGTGTGTGTGTGTGTGTGTGTGTGTGTGTGTGTGTATGTGTGTGTGTATGTGTGTATGTGTGTGTGTGTGTGTGTGTGTGTGTGTGTGTGTGTGTGTGTGTGTGTGTGTGTGTGCGCGCGCGCGCGCAAGATATAGCAGATATACTAGAAAAAACGTACAGAGAGTCATATAACATTAGCCAGCCGAAGGTTGAAAAGTCGAGCTCCAAGCGCTATCAGGTCGATCTTGCAAACAGGAGCAGACGAACACACATTACAGGGAGACACACAACACATTGTGGTGTGTTGAAGAACAACCACCTGTCAGCCATGTTGGGTACCTCCAGGTCCCACCTGCTCATGGTGGCTGGAGACTGCTTTCCAGGCTTCCATACACAGACAACACATCTGAGAGAGAGAGAGAGAGAGAGAGAGAGAGAGAGAGAGAGAGAGAGAGAGAGAGAGAGAGAGAGAGAGAGAGAGAGAGAGAGAGAGAGAGAGAGAGAGAAGAAAGAGAGAGGCCATCAGCAGCATAACAGCTAATTCAGTAGCATGGTGGCCAGCAGCCACACTCCAGCCAATAATGCTTCACCATCTCCACCACCACCGGAAGCTCTCACTATAATCCTCCCTTACAGACCACACCATCCCCCATGCTGGCGTGGCACCATGACGCCGCATCATCAGCCTGGTACTGGCACCTCCCAGGCTCAATCACCATATGGAACATGCATCCTCTACTCTCAAGGGGAAATGAGTATTGAATATGGCTGAGCTGGGAGTAGTGGCGGTGTAGTGCACGCGCACGTACACACACACACACACACACACACACACACACACACACACACACACACACACACACACACACACACACACACACACACACACACACTCGCAATCTCTTTGACAAGATGACAATAACTAAACAGACATATATAAGCGGACTAGGCAGACTGCATTTTCCTGGATAGCCAGAAAGCTTCAGACAATGTTCCTCACAAGTGGAACGTAAAGTGAGTGAAGGAGAACTTCTCAGAAAGAGGACAAGAGTCATAGTAATAAGAAAACTATCAGAATGGAGAGAGGGAAAGAGTGGAGTACCTCAAGGGTCGCTACTGGGGCCCATCCTCTTCGTAATACTATAAACGATCTATCAGAGGAAGTAAGCTCATTCTTAGCCATGTTTGCTGACGCTACTAAACTAAAGAGGCGAATCATAACAAAGGAAGACTGCAGCACATTAGAATATGAGGGAGACAATCTCCATAGTCTAAGAAATGGCTACTAGACTTTAACCCTGACACATGCAAGGTTATTAGGATAGGAGTTGGAGCAAGAAGAGCTCAAATATACTTGTGAAAAAGAGAGAGACTTCCCTGGAAACACAAACCGAAACTGTCTCCATTTTCCGCTTGTTACAACTAGTAATAAAGTTGTTACATCTTGGCTTAACGTGTTTATGACGATTAGAACGTTTTTACAACTTGCTATATTGGTTGTTATAACTGGTTAGGAGGTGTTAAAACTTGTTCGAATGTTGTACCAACGTCGTAGTTTCGGTGTGTTTGGCGGGTAACGAGTGGTGTACCTCAACATTCGGTATTGGAACCCATATTGTTTTTAATACACGTAAACGATCTAACAGAGGAAGAATGCTCATTCTTATCCATGTTTGCTAACGACGCTGAGTTAATAAGGCCAATCAGAACTGAGGAGGACTGTAATACACTACAAGAAGAACTACCCAATCTCCAGAGATCGAGAAATGGCTACTAGAATTTAACCCTGACAAATGTAAGGTTATGAGGATGAAGTTGAAGCAAGAGGCCCACATCACCAGGATAACGAGGACAACATACGCTATACTGACTAACGTCTGGTTATCCTTCACCAACTTGGACAATGATATCTTCCGAGCGCTGTATACCTACTTTGTGAGACCTATTATTGAGTATGCTGCCCCGGCATGGAACCCTCACCTAAAGAGGCACAAAACAAAATAGAAAAGGCCCAAAAATATACAAAAAGTCTCGTTCCTGTGGTAAGGGGACTGAGCTATGAAGAAATACTGAGGGAACTGGACCTCACTACACTGTAGGAAAAATGGAATAGCGCAGACATGATAACGACATACAAGATACTAAGGGGAATCACAAAGTAGATATAGATGCAATGTTCATATTAAGGAACAGAGAACGAGAGGACCTAAGGGGACTGGAGACACAGATGAGTCACAAGGATGCCAGAAAGAACTGTGTCAGTCACAAAGTCGTAAGTACGTGGACCGGACTAGAGGAGAAAGATGTCCAAGCCAATGGACTTGAATCCATAATCCATAATCCATAAATCCATAAATCCATAATCATATCTTGAAATGATAAGAAAATGAATGAAGAGTCCCTGCACTGAACTAATGATGGTTGAAAGGCTTTAAGACAATATGCTTTAACCCGCAAGCACAACTAGGTGAGTACACACCCACCCACATTTTGCTATATAGTCGTAATGGCTTGGCGCTTTTCCCCTGATAGTTCATTCCACCAACACTAAAGGAGCAGGTTGTCGATACAAACGACATTCATAATTTTAAAAGTAGATATGATAGGGAAATACTTCAGGAGTGATTGCATTAGACAACCAGTGGATATACAAGCGGAGTCCAAGAGCTAATGCTCGATCCTGCAGACACAAATAAGTGAGTACAGATAGAGAGTACACCAATTTACTAGGGGAGAAACTGATCCGACAGAATGTTAAAACACTTAGAACCGCTTCATCACGCCTCCAAACACCAGCATGGATTTAGCGAAGGAAAGTCTTACATGACAAAGATATCAATAATTTTGCATCAAGATGCTGGAAATCAAAGGGGAGGGAGAGAGGGTTGGGCAGATGGCATCTCCCTCAACACTCTCCCAGCCAAGAGTCTTCTCATCTCATTAGACACGCAACGGCGGGTGTATTTATAGTAGTACAATGATGGACCAGGGAGTACCTCTTAGAAAATAGACCAAGGGTCACATTGAGAGGGGAGATATGAACTCGGAGAGAGGTACCGAGTGGGGTTCCGAGTGGAGTACCACCGGGGAAGGTATTAAGAGCCCAGTCTGTCCATAATGACGTACAGTAATGTGGGAAGTCGGAACGAGATGGTTCGAAACCGTGCAAAATGAAAGCGACACAAACATGAGGTCTGAACACTGGTTCGTGAACTCTACAGAAGAGAAATACGAAGTTATGAAGATACTTAACAGACTCGTGCAACAGAACTGCATGAAAGGGGAGTCAGATTCCCTCAGTAGAAGAAGAGAAAGAACTAGAAGCAGACCTCACTCCAGAGCAAAGGTCAGAGGCGCTTATGATCAAGATAAGGTTAGTTACACAAGTCAAGACGCCTCCCGGAAGCAATTTACAACCCAAGCGAGACTGATAAACAACAGAACGAGGAGAAACTGTTGGAAACTTGAGACAGAGATCAGTCAGAGATGCCAGAAAGAATCTCTTCAGTGTTAGTATCATAAATACTTGAAATGGTTTACATCAAAAGGATGCTAACTAGACACACATTTTGAAATGCTAATTTGGTAAACACAAGAAAATCGCTGCGTTGAACTACTAATGCCTTATGAAACGAGGCTTAGGTGATCACGTTCAACATTGCAAGCACATCTAGGTGAGCACATTGACTGTCTTACCTATTAGTAATATATTTTTAGCAACCCCCCCCCCCCCTATTACCCACCATTTTGTACCATTAACTAGAGGGACAAGAGAGAAATATTAGGATACAACAGCGGTCAATAGATCATCACCTTCCGTCTCTTAGCCTCTCGTGCTTCCGTCTCATCCCTATCTTAACTCAACTCTTAAGCCTTCAAGGCCTCAAGATATCCCATCTTACGCGTGTTAGATTAAGGAAGATTTCTTCCCCCGTTCCCGTCATTAAGGAAACAGCTATTTTCCTCAAGGAAGCACATTCCAGATTACCTTGTGCTATGGTCATCATGCCAGACGACCACTTGGAGTGGGCGCCCTCCCAGATGACCTGCTTCAGGGGGGCCAACTTTTCACCTCACCTACAAGGAGGGGTGGGGGGGGGATGGTACCGTCGCCCACGATACAAAGAAGTTAACAAGGAAAAGCAGCTTCTGGGTTTATAGTGAAGATCGAGGAAAAAGATAGCGTGTGAATTGAAGAGGTTATCCTGAGTGGAGCCGGTCTGAGTACCGCCTCACACATGAGATAAATTTACACTTGCGTTTGAAAAAGAATTTTAGTATATTGCGTTCCCTTGCCCCCCCCCCCACTCTCCCTCTCCCTCTGCCTCTCCCTCTCCCTCTCCCTCTCTCACTCTCACTCTCACTCTCACTCTCTCTCTCTCTCTCTCTCTCTCTCTCTCTCTCTCTCTCTCTCTCTCTCTCTCTCTCTCCAAGCAAACTTTACGGGGCGCTTAAGGTCCATAAAGCGGAGTTGCCCTCATGGTACTATTGTATCAGTAATAGAGGCAGCCCCTGAGGACCTCTCTCGCCCCACACTCGTCTCGCTCAGATGATGGCCCAGCCTCCGCTGAGACGTTCTTCTCCTCCCTCCCTGCCAAGCATGCATCATTCTCCCTCACTCCCTCCCTGCCAAGCATGCATCATTCTCTCTTACTCCCTCCCTGCCAAGCATGTATCATCCTCCCTCACTCCCTCCCTGCCAAGCATGTATCATCCTCCCTCACTCCCTCCCTGGCAAGCATGTATCATCCTCCCTCACTCCCTCCCTGGCAAGCATGAATCATTCCTTCCTCACACCCTCCCTGCCAAGCATGTATCATCCTCCCTCACTCCCTCCCTGGCAAGCATGTATCATCCTCCCTCACTCCCTCCCTGGCAAGCATGAATCATTCCTTCCTCACACCCTCCCTGCCAAGCATGTATCATCCTCCCTCACTCCCTCCCTGCCAAGCATGTATCATCCTCCCTCACTCCCTCCCTGCCAAGCATGTATCATCCTCCCTCACTCCCTCCCTGCCAAGCATGTATCATCCTCCCTCACTCCCTCCCTGCCAAGCATGTATCATCCTTCCTCACACCCTCCCTGCCAAGCATGCATCATCCTCCCTCACTCCCTCCCTGCCAAGCATGTATCATCCTCCCTCACTCCCTCCCTGCCAAGCATGTATCATCCTCCCTCACTCCCTCCCTGCCAAGCATGTATCATCCTCCCTCACTCCCTCCCTGCCAAGCATGTATCATCCTCCCTCACTCCCTCCCTGCCAAGCATGTATCATCCTCCCCACTCCCTCCCTGCCAAGCATGTATCATCCTCCCTCACTCCCTCCCTGCCAAGCATGTATCATCCTCCCTCACTCCCTCCCTGCCAAGCATGTATCATCCTCCCTCACTCCCTCCCTGCCAAGCATGTATCATCCTCCCTCACTCCCTCCCTGCCAAGCATGTATCATTCCTCCCTTCCTGCAGGATGTGACGGGTGGAGGAAAGGATGTGGGTAGGGAAGTGCCCTTAGTGATAGCGATGACCAGATATCAGAAGTATATTTGTCCATATTCACTATTTTGTCATAGTCTTAGTGTCTTGCATGTGTGTATGTGTGTGTCTACGGGCTCACCATAGCCCGTGCTACTTGGAACTTTTTGTTTCAAGTAGCAAATCTTTAACAACAACAATGTGTGTGTCTCTCATGCTCTGTCAGTCACTCGCTCACATACACACACACACACACATACACACACACACTATCAACTATGTCTTCCACTATTTATCCAGCCATCTGGTTCTTCCGTTATTGCTTTCTTCTTCTCTCCCTCTAACGATTCTTTCATTCATTTCTCTTGCCACATCTCCGTCTTTGTGATTCCTTTCATCCGTTTTGTCCATCCATCCACTCTTGTTGCTCTCCGTGTCTCATTTCTCTTCCAGCATCCCTCCCTCCCTCCTTCTCTCCCAATAAGTGACAGGCCAATAAGGAAAAGAAAGTTGCAGGAACTGAAATGAAATGTTGATAGTGTTTTGGTCCCGAGAAGTTTATATCAAGGTCTTGTGGCGAGGTAATCTCTCTCTCTCTGTCTGTCTGTCTGTCTCTCTCTCTCTCTCTTCTCTGTCTCTCTGTCTCTCTGTCTCTCTCTCTCTCTCTCTCTCTCTCTCTCTCTCTCTCTCTTCTCTGTCTCTCTCTCTGTCTCTGTCTCTCTCTCTGTCTCTGTCTCTCTCTCTCTCTCTCTCTCTCTCTCTGTCTCTCTCTCTCTCTGTCTCTCTCTCTCTCTGTCTCTCTCTCTCTCTGTCTCTCTCTCTCTCTGTCTCTCTCTCTCTGTCTCTCTCTCTCTCTCTCTCTCTCTCTCTCTCTCTCTCTCTCTCTCTCTCTCTCTCTCTCTCTCTCTCTCTCTCTCTCTCTCTCTCTCTCTCTCCATTTCTCTCTCTCTCTTCTTCTTCTTCTACCCCATCTCTCTCTCTCTCTCTCTCTCTCTCTCTCTCTCTCTCTCTCTCTCTCTCTCTTTCTCTCCATCTCCCTCCCCCTCCCTCTCTCTCTGAGCAAGTGTTAGTCCACTGGTGCACTGATCACTCCACGACAGCTGCCGGCTGTCAAACGCTGGTGTTCACTAAACACGCAGGATTAATCAGCGGTGCTCCTCCTACATATGCAAATTGATTAACATCTCATTTTCGTTGACTTTATTTTGATGTGGGAAACATTTAGCGTCTCCCCACCGAGACGACTCAACCCGTAGTACTCTCAGCACCAGCTAATGTGTCACGTGTGTTCCAGGTCATATTAATACGTAAGGTTTTCAGGAACTTTATTTGACAATGACAAGACATCTTCTAGGCGCGGGAAACCGTCCTTCAATATTCGGAAGATGTCGACACCTTCTAGGCGCGGGAAACCGTCCTTCAATATTCGGAAGATGTCGACACCTTCTAGGCGCGGGAAACCGTCCTTCAATATTCGGAAGATGTCGTGTATGTAACGGTAATATACTGCTGGTCCGTCCTTCCTGTGGGGTCGTTTCCTCTCGAACACTATTATCATAGTTGTATTTTCCAAGTCTCATCCACTACAATAGTCTCGCCTACATACATTTGTATATCGTAACCATCTCGAGGTAGCAGCCCGTCCTCTAAACAAGCATCAAAGTCCATTCCATGCACCCGCCAAACCCCCCTGTTTATGAATGAAAAACGGTTTACACACGACTCACAACTGATGACGTTCGAACACTTCCGGGACAAGTGCTTCACTGACGACTTTTGTTCGAACCACAACGCTGTAAATGCTTCACCCACGTACTACAAATACAAATAATCGCCAACAGAACCTATACACCTAACCTTATCTATGCCTATATATGCACAATATGCTATTATAATATTAATTTATATTTGAGGAAATTCCTGTTTTGAATGAACAGCATGTTAACATTTATGAATGCTTCTATGGGGTCGACCGCTGGATGGAATGGACTTGGTCTGAGGACGGGTTACATACTACAGGGGTAAGGTGCGTGGCTGGGAGTACCCATAGTCGCTGGTTAGAGTCACAGCATTTCTCCAAATAATTTTCTCATCAAAGGTCAAGTCATCAGCGGGTCAAAGGTCAAGATCTAAGCGTCATTAGGCAGGTCCTGCCAAGGTCATGACCCAAGTTCATCCCTCAAACACATAAAAATACACACACAAATAACAATAGCGTGATGCATCAAATGAACAAACTGAGTCGTAGCTCAGTCGATTAAGGCAGCGTCTGGGATGCTCTCGGAAGTAGGTTCGAATACTACGAATACTCGTCAACCAAATACTCGTCAACCGAATACTCGCCAACCGAATACTCGTCGACCGAATACTCGTCAACCGAAAACTCGTCAACCGAATACTCGTCAACCGAATACTCGTCAACAGAGTACTCGTCAACATAACCGAATACTCGTCACGGCCCTTGTGGATTTGTACATAAAATACTTTACTTGAGAAAACTTATTAATGCTCACACTGACATCTTTGTCCAAATATAACCGTGCTGTGTGTCTGTTAATCTATCTGTCTGTATGTCTATCTGTCTATTTTAACATCTGTCTGTCTGTATGAGGGAAAGAGAGGAGCCGAGTAGTACACGGTGAGCCACGGTGGGTGAGAGGAGGCGGCAAGAGACGCCTGCAACTACTGCAACCATGCAATCTAAACTTGAGCAATTATACGTCTTGTGATGGTGTGAATGATCGAGAGGAAGTGATGGAGATGGAAGGGAGTGACGGAGATGAGAGAGAGAGAGAGAGAGAGAGTGAGAGTGAGAGTGAGAGAGAGAGAGAGAGAGAGAGAGAGAGAGAGAGAGAGAGAGAGAGAGAGAGTGAGAGTGAGTGAGAGAGAGAGAGATGGAGGTTAGCCAGTGTTCCAATTCTTAAGTCATATTCGAGTTAAAGATAAAGAGAATTCCCTCAACTCCCTTTTTCTCAACTTTTTGTTCTCTCGTTCTATTTCCTCTCATTTCAAACAAGCTGTCCATATCCACCTTTGTTTTTTCCCCCCATCAGTAACTTCTATGAAGTGATCATGCCTCCTTTATTCCTCCTCTTCGGGGT